>NW_017307267.1:460512-510496 GCF_000935625.1 Nanorana parkeri | reverse complement strand
TATATATATATATATATGATATACTGGTATTGGTAGCAGTAAACCATGCACAAGATAGGGACACCCAGGAACAGTCCAAGCAGCTTTATCCTGCCCTTTTTTTTTATCAGCAAGGCAGTAATGAAGCATAGTTTCCATGCAGGAGGGTGTTTTACAGCAAGTAAAGCATAAAACTAAACAAAAAAAACACTTGTCTAAGCCATAAACTAAACTAAAATCCATTCCTAATTAACAGGGCACCCCATTCCATAATAGGCTCCCCAAAACAATCAGGTAGCTCTGGCACCTTTTACTGTTCTGTCAGCAGAATGCCAAGAGTACCAGTGAGGGTGAAAAGCATGACAAACGGAACAATTTGGTCATCCCATATGTAGCTGGGGTGTCTGAGAAAAAAGAAATCACATCCCTGTCTGCTTTAAACCCAGTAATACACTGAGGCAACAGCTGGTTCACCCAAAAGACCCAACGCCAAAACACAAGATGAACAACATTGTGTATGCAGTCCAGGGCAGTGAGGAATATCACACCACCTCCTGGCTTCTTGATTGCACAGGAAGCTGACTTCATGCTGTTTGGCCAGCTCAATGCTGATTGGCCAGGAAGCCGGCTTCCCGGCCAAACAGATCTGATAATATGGTGACATAACCTCTACCCTGCAGACACCCCATTCCCCTCACAATACACCCATATCCATACTCAGAAGCAGTCATCACCATACCACAGATGTCCCTTAGCCAGCCAGGCAGACACCTTTCTCCAAGCCCTTTTACCTCTCCCGTATCTGCTCACATCTCAGTCTCGCTAAATGTACAAATGCCGCCTGTCTCAGGTGTGTGTACAGCATCCGCACCGCCTGTGTGATTGGCCCTCAGCCTGCTAATGCGCATTTGGAGCATGCCCAGCGCTCTCAGTCAGAAATTATCTAACAGTATTATGATTATTATTCTTATTATACTGAGACGCAGGCAGATACGGGAGAGGTAAAAAAGGGCTTGGAGAGCGGTGTCTGCACGGCTGGCCGAGGATCATCTGTGGTACAGTGATGACTGCTCCTGAGGATGGATATGGGTGTAATCTGAGGGGAATGAGATGTCTGCAGGGAATCTGGCTCCATGTTCCCTCACAGCACTGCCGGTCAGAGGAAATCTCCCTCTGACCAGAAGTTCCAGTATCGGGGAAGATATCTGACAAGTGGCGTCACAAAGCGGTGCGGGGAGTGCAGCCCACACCCGGGTGCCACCATTGGAGGGGTGACACCAAAATGACTTACAGTCATTTTGGTGTCACCTCCTAAGAAATGTCGGGCACTCGGTCACGGACCAAGAGCCCGACAGTGTCAGGAGAGAGGAGGGGACCCGGAGGCATACCTTATGCCGCTGGGTGAACGTCCCCTCCTCTCTCTGCCGGCGTCCATCACCAAGATGGCAGGCGTCAAAAAGTCCAGCGCGCACGCGCGATGATGTCATTGTGCACGCCTGGCAACGTCACATGCATGCGTGATGACGTCACGGCGGGGTGTCACCCGGTCTCCGCCCCCGTGTGACACCCAGACTTGGGACGCCGCTGTATCTGAGAATTTGAAAGAGTACGATTACTCAGCCAAACACTCAGTAACGGCACCGATACTGATACTAGTATCGGTATCGGTGCATCCCTAATGACAACCATGGCTCCTTCCATAGATACCATAAAGAAGTGTAGACACAAAAGTACAGGATGTGTGTTATTTGAAGGATTACCGAGTGAAAAGATAGTAAAAGAAGTCAGTGGGGGAAAAAACCCTGCTGCAGCCGCCTTATCTAAGGACTGGTAAGCTACAATATATTAAATTTTAGTTTTTAGGTTTAGATATGCTTTGACTAAACTTGTACATACAGTCAAATCAACCTAATATTCATAAATAAAAAGTGCCCTTCACGAGAATGCAGAGGACGAATATGTTAAATGCTAGGGATACACCGATACCGATACTAGTATCGGTACCGGTACCGATATCATGTATTTGGGCGAGTATTTGTACTTGCCCAAATGCTCCCGATGCCTATCCCAATACAAGAACTTCCGGTATCAGAAATCTGGGTGGTGAGTCATTACACGTCACTAGACATTGCCCAGCTTCCTGATTGGCCGGGAAACAGGGAGCATGGAGCCGGCTTTCCGTCCAATCAGTAAGCTGGGCAGCGTGTAATGACTCTTCCTGATTGGTTGGGGAGCTGGTCAATCACTAAGCCAGGAGGCGAGTCATTACCTACCCCCCGGCTTCTTGATAGGCCAGTAAGCTGGCTGCATGCTTCCTCATCACTTGGTGATGAGGAAGCATGGAGACGGCTTCCCGGCTGATCAAAAAGCCGGGCGGCAATTAACTACATGCCGGCTGGCTTCCTTAATGGGACTTCTGGTATCTGTATTCGATATCAGCAATTACCGGAAAAAAATACTCATTACTTAAAAACCGGTGACAGTGCATCCCTAATGAATGCCATATAATATTATCAGGTATGGTATAGATACTGCCATTTCTCCCACTTACACGTAGGCATGAATCACAGAGTGGGAAGCCTATGGGAAATGTAGCAGCAGCTTACTTTTGTGCCGCTTGCCAGCTGATTGCTTGTGGAAAAGGTGTTAGCTGTCTACTTGGCATTTTGTCAAAATTAGTTAGTCAGAGGTGGCGAAGCATACAACTGACAATTTGCAAAAAACCTTTTCTGTACCATGTATATAAACTACCACATTAAGTAACAAATACAGATAGTAACATATACAGTGTTATAGACTATCAAATTCCCTTCAGTAGTTTCACGCATAAAAATGATTTAACCTGTGGTCTCGCATGGAATGTCAAGAACTGAAGGGGAAGCAGGGGAAGCTTGTGAGATTCATTCCCCATACCCTTTTCTTAATAAAGAGACATCAGTATGTTCTGTAACATTATAGTTGAACCGGCACTATATACTACATTTTGGAAAGATATTTCTGCAAACCAAAGCACTTTCAAAGCATTAGCTTATTTGATATTGATATTATTATTATTATTGTCTTAATATCTTAATATAACTATTTTACCTGTGTCTATAAAAAAACAACTGAAAGCTTTTATCTTTGCCTTCGGGTCCAGCTGCTGATATAGTCATTGCTTTGCCAGCATTATTCATAGTTCAATATGAATTAAAGCATAATACATGTTCAAAAAAAAAGGATGCACCAGAACTGAAATGTTTTCAGCTAAAGCTAAAGTAAATTAACAAGGGGGTCTTAGAGTGCCTTGTTTATGAGAACAGGAAGATCATAATGTATTCATACTACATGATGGAGGCTAGGATCACTAATATTTGTACATGATTAGCTAATAGAAAATCAATTTACGAAAAAAAATTAGATTAAGTAAAATTATTGTAGATTGTAGAAAATCAAACACTGCAGTAGAATAAAATGAGAGTTCTTTACTGTGATATCTTGTGTAAAAGAACTATCCTATCCGACAATTAATTAAAATTAATTAATTATATGGATGTGTTAGAATGTGTAAATAGGGATAGCATGTTCATTGTGGGCAGGTTGTTTTGCTGATATAAGATTGAGATGTATCTCCCACCCCCACCCATTTCCACAGTTTAAAGGATAACCAAACTCAAGAACAAAAATGAAATAATCTCCCCATCCCCATTAAATGGAGAAGAAGAATTGCAGACATGTTTGAAGTCTAGCCTGGGTAACGACCATGACTCCCTTCATAGATACAGAGGAAAAGTGAGCACATCGGCCCAGGGGCAGGAAGTCTGTTTTTTGTAGGATTACAAGTAAAAAAAAAGAAGAAAAACTAATGCAACCACCGCATCTAAGGAATGGTAAGCTGCAATACATAAAGGGGGTTATTTACTATTGAGCCGAAGGATACAGCCATAGCTTCGGCCGATCCTTCAGCTCTCTTCGGCCGCCGGAGCCCTTTGGTTCCATCGAACTGAAGGGCTGCTATACGGGCTATTCACAATAGCCCATACAGCAGCCGAAGTGACAGCCAAAGCGGGGCAAATAGCCTGCCGAAGGCATTGCAAATTATAGCTGGGTGGAGCCAGCCATGATCTCACGGTTGGCTCCGCCCAGTTGTAATGACAGATCAGTGCCCCCAAATGACCTGGGGACGCTGATCTGTCATTAAACAATAACGACTGGGTGAAGCCGGCCATGACGTCATGGCCGGCTCCACCCAGTTGTTATTCATTGGCCGGGGCCTGCTGGAAGACTCTAGCAGGTGCCGGCCAATAGGAAACAGTTGGGCGGAGCTAGCAGTCACAGCTAGCTCCGCCCAATTGTTTTTCTTTTTTTTCTTCTTTAAAATATCTTTATTTATTTTTTACATTTTCTTTTTTTGATCATTTTGAAAATTATTTTTAAACCTTTTTCTTTTTTACACTCTTTTCACTTATTTTCTATTCTGCTCGGTACCAGGGAGGTACCGAGCAGAATAGCCGAGCAGAATGCCGCTCGGCAGCATTCAGCTATTTACTCACTGCCGATCGGCCCCTATGAGAATTTTTGCATTTGGGACATCACTGCATTTTTAAGAACTGAATTTTAGTAAATTTGAAATTTTATATCCTTCCTATAATCAGGAATGAGCAATTCTGTTTGGATTCAGTTCGTAAGCCATCCCTGATACCAGGGAAAATCTCAGGGGATCTACTTCCACCATCCAAGATGGAACTCAAGATTCTTCACTTTAAGGAGGTGGTGCAAAGAAACTCTTTGCCACATGGTGGCTGGATCCTCCATGCTGGAGGCCTAGCTGCAGGGGGAAAACCTACAACCATAGGCTGCCCACCCTTCTACAACACAGGGGAAAGGTCAGGTAGCAGCAAATGGAGAAGGAAATAATCTAGCCAGGGGGAATGCCAGGCAGCAGCAAAATGTAATGCATAATCCTCCAGTCATAACCTGTCCGCTCTTCCCCTTAATTAAAAACATTGTCAGTCATGCCTAAAGTGACAGGCACAGGTTATTCATGGAGGGAGTAGGTATTTTTAAAATTCTCTTTTAATAGTACAGATTGACATTTTCCTATGATCATCGTTTACATACACAAGCCGGGACAGCAATGCAAGGTACTCCCTTAACAAAACAATAAAGTCCTAGGCCTATACTCTATCTTGTTTCTATGCAAAAAAGGCTGCATATTCTTCTACAACACAGGGGGAAGGGCAGACAGCAGCAAAAGTTTAAACATTTAATCCATAGGCTGCTGTCCTTCCCTAAATCTCCCTGTTTTGGTTGCACATATCAGAAAGGCAGTGTGGAGAAATTATGGGAAACTAGTTGTTTTTTTTCACTTCACCATTGGTGAATGGTGCATGGGGTAGTGAAGTGGCTGACAACTATTTCTCTACCTGCATGTGGAATGCCATGAGGCAGCAGTAGGTAAACGAGGAATATGAGAAGGAGGAATGTTGGGTAGCTGGCGATTAATAAGAGGACATTTTTTGGGGAGGCTTTAGAAGGAAAGTTTCACCCCCTCCCTGATACAAGGAGAAAGCTTTACTGCCACTCTCCAAGAGTGAACTAAAAATGAACCACTCTGAGAATGCAGTGCAAATAAGCTCTTCAACAAATTTATTAACTGTGACTGGATCCCGTGGACTGTAAGCATTGATGTGGGGGAAAACCTAAGGGCATATTTTGGCAACTGTTTTACAAGATGGCTTTGATTTGACACCGACAAAGCTGCATTGTTTGTAGCATGTCACTTCATACTGGTGCAGTACAGTTATGTGTGCCGACGCACCACATTTTTATCCCCCCAATCACCATAGCTGCCATTAAATTTAGTAAATCCCCATACCTAAAAAAAAAACAGGACTCGGCAGGCTTAAAGTGAGAAACAGAGGTTCTTCATGCTGAGGTAGTAATTAAAAAAAAATTTAAATGGTATTTTGTAATCAAAGAGATAATCTTTTATAATGTATATATATTTATTTTTTTATTTTTATTATTGTAAGAATTATGGACAAGAACAGCAATGCAGCGTGGGTACTATCTTTAACAAAAGAAAGCCCTCAGCCTAAACATCACTTTGCCCCCATACAAAAATTTAAAAATACGTTACTTGCAAGATAAGGCCACCAGGTCAGACACCGGCCTCACTGAGATACTAATCTAAAGGTTCTTGTTTGGGCACTTTGTGTTATGGGGTGACAGTGTTTTGCCCCTCTCTCCCACAATCACCTGCCTGTAAATCACCATGTCACATGCCTTCCCAAAGGAAAAATAAGTTTCTGTAAAGATGCACTTTGCCCAGGATTACTAAAAATGTGTATACTTATTATAAACATAATTACTCATAATATACATCATTATAATAATTTTACAAAATTTGTCCTTAAAAAAAAAAAGGAGCCAACATCTTTTAGGACATTTGCCCTGTGAAAATACACATGTAACTGCTTAGCAGGGAAATGCATATGGACTAATAAAAATATATAAAATATGCCCTTTTAAAAACATAGCCTGTTATGATGGTAGACAGTGTTAAGTGGGTGCAAGATACACATCAGCATTAAGATTTCAAAATCCTTCCCTCCCCACACTCGCAAATTTCCCAAGATACACATAATTTTCATTTGGGCAATTTCATTTTGAAAATGTTATTTTCATTTTGGGACTCCTGCCTTTTTATGGTAAGGGACTGCCACATAAGAAAGTCCTCATTGTTGACTATTCTTAGCCACCTAACCTAAGTTCAGAGCCCAGGAAGTGCATTATTGCATTATTAGATAGTGGCAGTGAATGTCTGCATTCATTCGCCGGGGGCCGAGAACTGTGAATGTGTTGGATCCACCTTAAATCCAACCTTGACCTGAACCTGTAGCTCATCCCTACCTATAATGGAAAAGTCATGTAAGGATGTTTTTGTTTTTTCCCTCTAAATTTTAAGTTGTGCAAATCTATTTTTGCTAGTTTCATGGCAGGAACACAGAGGTGCAGCCAAGTAAAAAAATATACAAAAATAAGTTATTGCAAAGGTGACATGCACTAACAAATGCTAAAATACATTTCTGGGATTAAATTATGTTATGCAGGAAATGTGGAGCCCAATATTTTACTTGTGCAAAACCTTTTTTTAATTATGAGTGCTAAATAAAAACATTCATGTGCAAAACTGAATATGTATTAAATATACAGATCAATATCTAACCAGCCTCATATATTTGCATAATTACAGATTTAAATAGAACCTTGCAATATGCATAATAAAAAGCACTGTCTAAAATAATGTGACTGGGCAATTGGAATGTGAACAGGTTGCTGAGGTAACACATTAATCTCCCAGAGTGGAATAATTCAATCAATCCGTCCACACATATCACCTGAAGGCGCCCACCTGTCCTCTTTTGCTGCCAAAAAAAAACTGGAAAGGAGTTATCACAGTGCATTTGTAGAAAAGTGCGGAAACTTGCAGTCTCATGTTAATATCTGTTCTTTTCTACATGTTTATGGCAAATGCTTACATCTCCTTGGGCATTGTTAACATTTGGTTTAGCACTGACACATGGCTAAAACTTGCTCTTTTGTTATCAGCTCACCAATATTCTGTTTGCATTGGCAATATGTTGAAGTATAAAACTAACTAAAGATGTACATGAAGATTATCTGCCGAGAAGGCAAATTTTGTGCACCCCCCAAATTTTTCTCCTGATTGTTATCCACACAGATACAATTTGGGTAGTAGTCATGGGGACAAGGTAGCTATTGAATGGCACTTTTATTGTCCCCTGTCAATTTTCTTCAAGGTTGTGTATATTGTGTTGGTTAAAGTAGGAGTTTCAAAGTACCGGCCCGTGGGCCAATTGCCTACGGGTACTACGTGGCCCGTAGCCATCTGACAAGTCAGGTACACGGTCATGGACCACGTACCTGACTTGCATGAGCAGCTATAGTTCTGCATCTCTCTCAGATGTAGACCGCATAGCTGCTGCTGGCTGTGCGCTCAGTTCCTTTCGGCTGGAGCTCTGAGCACCGGACGAAAGGATGAATTAGTGAGATCTGCACCAGACCTTACTAATCACCACTGGATCACCAGGGAATGGTGTGCCTCCACCCTGCAAACACGTAAGCAGGTGAAGGGGCTATTTGTTCTATGTTTAATGCCGAAAGTGCAATCTTTCTGCCGAAACAGCGGCACATCCCTGCTTTCTTTTCTCCCCGCTGGACGCTGCTCTGTGTCCCAGCGAAGAGGAGAGAAAGTGACAGCCGGCCGAGCGCTGCGAAAGGAGAGCGCTGTGTTTGTGGGTTTATGGGGGGGGGGGGGCCAAAAAAAGAAATCTTGCACCAGGGCCCTTTGTTCCTTAGCTCCGCCACTGATCTCCAGTGACATCATTTACCATAGATGGACGTTCCCATTTGTACATTTGTAGTAAATGCTGAAGAGAGAGGGCTCCTTCCCCTCTGTCATCAGCGATCCACAATCTTTTTATTATGTCAGTGTCACACAGGGCAGGGAGAGAGAGAGAGGGGGGAAGGAGCCCGGCTGGCACACGGGGACGTGCAGGTAAGGAGAGAGCTGCTGCGCATGTCCATATATTCGTGGACGCGCAGCAGCTCTCAAGAATCACTGTCAGTCACAGTGAGGAAGATCAGTGGGGAGGATCCCATCAGACACGTCGGGATGTCTCCTCATTGCGGCGCTTAGCCCCGCCCACCACCTTAAATAAGGGTTTACAGCCTTACTGTGCATTTTGGCTAATTAGAGTAAATTACATAATTTACTTATTTAGCCTAAGGAATGCATTAATCAAGAAAAGATAGAACCCCATAGTTCTCCTTTAAACATACAGGTGTGAATGGGGCCTTATTGTGTGTAAATTAGTGTTTGTAATTCTGGTTGTGGTGGGTTGTGCATATTTCTATTTTCGTGTATTTATATGTTTGTGCATATCTCTGTGTGTGAAGTATGACATTTGGCAAGCGGTCCCCATGGGAGAGTGGCCCCCGAGTGAATTGAGTTTGAGACCCCTGGGGTAAAGTGAGTTATCACAGTGGATGGCCAACACTATTGCAGACTGAACTGCACACAATTGAAAAGTAAAATTTAAAGCAGCGGAATCTACCCTTGTATAGGAAAGCTTTAGGTTCTCCAACACCTTAACCAGTTGGCATTTTATAATATACTGTATATATTAAAATACAAGTGTTAGGAAAATTATGGTAAAAGATCTAGAACCTCTGAGGAATAATGAAACACTGGCACAGACTGCATTTTGAGCGATCCTTTTTTTTGTACATATTGAAGGCCTGGAATGTTCTGGCCTATGGCACTAACCAATACCACTGGTCCACATCAGTCAATGCAGGAACATTTATTTGTTTTGCCTATTCTGGCATTATCCTACTACAATATCTGTTGGCAAATGAAAAGTGATTAAAAGGAAAAAATATATGTGTGTGTGTGTGTGTGTAGGATAGTAAAAGCAACAATAAGCTAAACATTAACATTTCTGTGCTCGTAGGTCAGCCTGTGCTTGAGGTATAGTGCTGTATAGGCATCAATATGTCAAATGATTATGATAGCATATGGGTCCTTTTAAAACTTGCGGTAGTAATTAATAAAGAGAATCATAATTATAAAGTGTAAAAGACAAGACAAGTGGCAATAATTAATCTTTTACTGACCTAAGTAAACTAAGATCTGATTGATTCTAATGGGTAATGCGCTTAACATATCACCTCTATTTGCACTCTTGAATTTCCCAAACTGGCAATTAAAAACATCAATCTCTGATCAGTAAGGAGGACATATTGAATGACTGAGATGAATATTTTGTCTCTGATGACTCCATCTGTCAAAATGTGCAATTATTATATGAATGCTTAAAGGCATTTATTTTAGATGCCAAGTAGACTGAGTTTTGTTAATGGTTACCACTGATACAAATCTAGGCACCTGATGGTCAGGATGCACAGCCAGATCTCAGAGTGCAAGCTCTGCTAATGACAGCGAAACCAACCACAGTGCCATGTAATATAGAATAAAAACTCATCCTTCACAATGACAGGTTTTAAAAATGTTTAACTCATGACAGATGGAGAAAAAGATTTTCCCATAAGGGTTCTTTAATTGTACTGTAAAAACAAAAATGTAAGTAGGACTAAGACAATATGCAGATAAACACAGGTGGCAAGAAAACATCTGTACTCATAAACCCTGGTACATGTTACAGACAGACCTAAGGCATTATTATCTCAGTTCACTAGAATTTAGACTAGACTGAGGAAACTACCTGAAAGACTGACGTTTTGATGTGGTTATTATTACTAAGTACATACATAGAAAGAAAACTGTATTTTGCTTTTTCATTAAAAAGGGTGGGGTTAACATGCAATAGAGCCAACAATTGTGTACAGTGAAATCTTTATGATGTTGGATGTCAATTAAAAATCCTAAAAGACAAGAATTTGGATTTTCTGATTGATATGTTTGGGAGTTCTTCAGGCCCTTTGCTATAAATACTAATAGGCACTCTATCACACATTCTGCTTTGTATATAGAGAGCAGCTGCAAGATACTTGCTTAGTATAGTCTCATACATTTACCCAACAATGGCCACAGGCTATTCTAACTCATCTCCTTAAAGACAAAACATAATATTTTTAAAATAAATATTTGGAGCTGACAAACGAATAAGTCACCTAAAACTGAAATTAAATAAAAAACATGGCTAATATTTTTAACTGTTTTGCTTAAAAATTAAATCTTAAGGAGGAAGTTGTCACCAGCTGAAGTCTTTGATGTGGTAATAACCATGTAAAATGTTGCACAGAAATAACACATGCATTGATAAAACACTTGTTTGTTCTGCCTCTTCATATATTTGTAGGGAAGTTTATAGCAGAGATAACCAGGTGAAAAAAAATCTGATTGAATGGATTGCTTACTGGTATCATAAACATGTACACTAAAATTTACAGTAGTTAAACCAATTAAACTTGCAACTAAACCTGTAATAGTTCAGTGAATAGAGTAGTTGTACCCGTACACATTATATTCCATATGCTGGGGTTTGCTGCAGTGCATCGCAGGTACAGGAGGTTATTTAAAGAAGGTCTCCTGCTCTCATCTTTGAGTCTTTTGCTGTCTCTCAGTGGCTGAGGTTGCAGAGGGGACTGCTGTAATGTTCCTCTCTAATTTTTGGGAATCCAATGTACATTGTTTGTATGATGGACAATATTCTAATATTCTATATTTACCAGGTGCTGCTTAACAGCTACCTTGCTGACATGTCTCCTGCTCCATTGCACTGCTAAGCCAACCTGTGTCATACTTAATGCATGATTTTACAGCTTTGAGAATAATTTCTTTAATTTTGACATGTAGTAGCTCAGACATCTCACTATGTTATTTATTTACTTCTGTGTGAGTGACTGTAGACATCGCTCTAGATCTAAATAATTTAGGGTATAAGCAATATGCATTCCATGGTTCTGTAGTTTGCCTAGAGCATCAAGCATCAGACAAAGGTCTTCATGGACTGATTACTTTACTTTCCATACACATGGTATCCTTGGGAGAAATTCTGCCAAGCAAACTTGACTTTATATGAGAAGAAACCCAAAGGAACAGATGTTGCAGCTTGTTAAAGCCTATATTGCTGACTCTAAAGTATAAGGTCATTTCCAGGGTCACTGATTCAATGCTGTTTAAAACTCAGACTGTTGCAAAAAGAGGAAATCAAGCATGTCATATTTTAACCGAAACTATATATTTATTTCAGATTAACTATGTGGAACCACCTATCAATTTGATGCTGTCAGTGCTGGACAAAAAGGTAAAGGAATCTCCAAAGGAAAAAGACTTGCAATAGGAACCCCAAAGAATTTTACAAAATATCCAAGTTACTTCAAAGAGAATGGCTAGTTTCTGGTTATTTCCACTGGTGACTGATTACACTCAGATGAGTCATATTTTGGAAGAGTGTCTAACTAAGTAATGGGACAATGATCTGAAGGTAGATGGTGTTTTAGGCAAAGTAGATACAAACCAGAGAGCTTGCTGTGGATGATGGCAACAATTTCCGAGACAGACTTATAGAAAAAAAAGCAGAAGAGCGTTC
This sequence comes from Nanorana parkeri, assembly GCF_000935625.1. Classification (NCBI taxonomy): domain Eukaryota; kingdom Metazoa; phylum Chordata; class Amphibia; order Anura; family Dicroglossidae; genus Nanorana; species Nanorana parkeri. The sequence goes on along the minus strand of NW_017307267.1, from coordinate 498,395 downwards.
TAAGGAGAGCCCTTTGGTGGTGCTGGAAAAGCTTCTTGCATTGTTGTGATTATTATTAATATATCCTGGACATTAAGGACACTGAAGAGATGTTTCTTAACAATGAGCCTAATGGCGAACCTTGCATATAGTGCAGTTGGCTACTAAATAAATCCACAGACTCTTCTCACTTTTTAGCCAAATATATGGCATTGTAGGCTTTGTCTACCTGCAGAGTTCTGTGGCATAGACAAGGGTTAGACATATTTTACTTCCAAGCTTATTTTTGGTCAACTATCTTTTGGAGAGGAACTAAATTTTGGACCCAAGCATAAAAACTTCAATGCCCAAGTACTGTACTCAAAAGACATATCTCCCTCTCAAATTAATACAGAACAAGAGGAACAACAAATCCTTGCTGCCCCTCTTTCAAGGACAACAGGCACGAAAGGTTACATTTTCAGGTTTCTTCAAAAAGGTGCATATATAACCTTCCACGGACGAAGTAACTCCCATACACTAAAATTAGGAGATGATTAACAATGATTTGCTACCATCTTTATGATGTAAAAAGGTAGATTTCCAAAATGACCATAAAGTAGCACAATTTTGAAAAGAAATTAAAGTATAGGAATGACAAGACAAAGTATTGTTACTTACTGCCTGACATAGGATTTGCACAGACACCAAAGTTTATACTGAACTGTTACAATAACTGTTATAAGTAACTTGCTGTTATATTAATATTAATGTACGGTACTCTTTCCATGATTGTCCAGCCGGCAAACTATCTGTGATTGTGACAGGTCTGTTTGAGATTAACATTTGATTTTAATAGTTTGAATTCTGCAATGCATAGGATTATTGACTGTAAATTAGGGATGCGCCGAAATTTCGGCTGAAAATGGTACTTTGAGCAAAATGCTCAAGTACAATTTTTTTGCCAAGAATGTTGTCCATCTCTAGTTTCTCTCCCCCCAGCACACACAGGAGGCCGATTGGGGTGGGGAGGAGACAGCTGTCACTGAAGGTTGAGCTCTCCTCCCGCACCGCCCCACTCAAACTCCTGTGACAAGCAAATCAGGATGGAGAGCGACGCAGGGAGAAGACAGCTGTCACAGGAGGCAGAGCCCACTGTGCGGAGGAGAGCGCTGTCAGCTGTGTCACAGGAGGCCAAACTCTCCTCCCTGCTCCACCCGCTCTGCCTCCTATGACAGGCAAGTTAGGATGAAGAGCAGTATACAAACTCTCAGCAATCAGCTGATCGCTGCATGTTTGCAAATAACTGAGCACATAGTACTGAGCACTCAGTATAGAGGCTTCCTGTTCATTCACAACAGGGGCTGCAGAAAAAGAGATTTTGGACTTTGTGTCCTCAATTTCTTTTTCTATTTCAAAAGCCCGGACAGTAAAGTAAAATAAATAAATACAAATAAAATATTAAAAAATCATTTAAAAAATGTTAGAAAAAAAATGTTTTCTGTTGTGGCCTGACACATTTTGTTTTAACTTGGTTTTTGTTTCAGTCTGAAAATTCCATTTCGGTGCACCTCTACTGTAAATGCTAAGATATCATTGTCCATCGATACCCTTTGAAACACCAAAGGAAGAAACCTTTATAGCTTCCTCTGTTCATTTTTTATATAATGAAGACCATTTTATTATATTTCATACCTAAACTAATAATTTCTTTAATATTGTATGATGATCACCATAGGCGGAGAATATTTAAGCTGTTACCTTAAAACATTCACTGCTTTATAATTAAGACTGCCGGTCCTTTTGATGAATCATGTGTATAAAGTACTATATGGAATTGGAAACATGTTTTCATAAGTAATAGATAGCAGATGTGCTTTATTTCACGGGATCCACATAATACATATATCACAACTGGATGAGTACTAATATGAAGTATATATATCACAAGTAAATGAGTACTGACATAAAGTATGAATAAAAAGATTTGTGGCAACTCTAATACAGTATACTGTAACCCATCCACATACCATAATTACAAGGCATTATTCCACCTGAAAGGCAACTATAAAGTTGAAGCCTTTAATTTGCATACAATAGCGCAGGTGTGAATGCAGATCAAACATCAAAGTAAGACACATTCACAGTCCCAAACAATTGTTATTTGGCTGTGGATAACTTTATAAGCCGAATCATAGCCATGTTGATCCAAGTTTACATTCTGGCAATTTTATGCAGATCACAGTGTTAGATTAGGAGGCCTTAGGTCTGGTCCACACCTCAACTACAGCGTTTTTGCACGTTTTATGCACGTTTTATGCACATACGACAAAATGCACAGTTTTTTTTAGCAGATTGTAGTTCATTGATGTTAATGAGAAAAAGCGCATAAAACGTGCATAAAAACGCACAAAAACACAGCAAACGTGCGTTTTCAAGCGTTTCCTATTGAGTCTATGGGGCCAAAACGAGCTGTAATATGCCAAAAAAAAGCTCCTGTACTTTTTCCAGCGAAAAAGCCTTATACCCTTTTTTCAAATTGCATGGTAATACGTTACCAACACTGTGATGCAATACAACACAAATATGATGGCTAGGTGCATTTGGGGGCCATTACGAAATTGCAAGATCAAGAGTTCTTGCTGCACTCCTTACCGGAGATAAATAACGCCACCAGCACTCCAAGGGTTAATAAAGCAATAGTCGATTTATTAGCATATTGTCATTCAACTGCAAGCGCTTTCGGCTATTGCTTTATTATTCGGCAATCGACTATTGCTTTATTAACCCTTGGAGTGCTGGTGGTGTTATTTCCCATTACAAAATTGCAGCGCACCCTACATTGCAACATGTGATTCAAATGTGATATGCGCTTCTTCATTGCATAGATTTGAATGGAACCTTTATGCATTCTTCTAGAGTCTAGTCCTCAATCAGGATATTTACGAGTTTAAATGTCTCCCAAAGATCTGCACAAAACAACAAGGTAGTCCTCCATGTCTACATTTGTAAAAACAGAAATATATACCGAGTTTTCCAAATCTTGTAGATATTGGTTGTATAGCAATTTTTTCATCTTCTAACTGGTTAAAGGACTGCAGGTATATGTAAACCCAATGACCAAGATCTCATGCAAGTTTTAACATGTTAATGTAATTTCAAAAGTAATTTTCAATATTTTTTAATCTACAGCTTTCATTAAAATAATATCTGGTGATCCTGTAATGAAGGTCCTTGTTCAGATTCTTCCTATTTTACGGTAATGATGCTCTGCTCCTGTCTCCCAACCATGTACAAGTGGCAATTTCAACACACAAAGTGCAGGAATGGTCCACTATCAACACTGCTCTGGGAAATGCTGTGCAGCCCCCGTTGGAATGTACTATACTGTATATAGACAGGAAGTGGATCAGGAGCACAGAGATAAAAAGTAACAACACATTTTTTATTTAAAAATTGGCAATTGTTTATGATACCCAGTGATTAGTTTTGGATACAGTGGGAAAGGATTAGCACTTCAGCCAGGTATTTTTTGCTGATGGAGCCAATGCCCAGCAAACCTAAACTTACAGAACTCGTTATTTACTAGATTCTAAGTTGCAATAAGAACGTTGCGTAGAAAGAAGAGAAAATAATAAAATTTACATTTTTAATGAGGAATTCAGGACAAAATGTATGTCTTTCAGGCTACTGTCTAGGAACAATTAACATTTCCGTATAACATAGCAAGTCTTCATTTTTTTTTAGGGCAGGTCCACTTTAATCAAGAATAATCATACCTTTGGAAAATTATACCTAAAGTGCATTTTACTGGACAATACCACAAAGAGTAGTATATAATGTGCTGACTTATGACTGTTGAGCCAGGATCCAAAGAACTCACCAGTCATCCAATCAACGACATCAATGACACGCAACTACTGCAATAGTTTTTTTTTTCTACATACACAGATCAGTTGTTTCACAATAGCTTTATCATATAATATAACTTGGATTGTGACAGTATGATTTTAGTTTTCTTCAGATTGGCTACATGTGCATTCATTTATAGGGCCATTTGAAAAGGTCACTCTGAAGTATACAATTCTTCCATTCTGCAATGGGAAACAAAACTATGCTTAGTCATGATTATATAGTGACTCAGATTCCATGATAATATTAATAACAGATGGAATTTGTGATTGCAGTTATAACTCTTGCCTTTGTCTAAATATCTAAAAATGATTTTCAACACCATTGTGATTCAGTAACAAGCAAACAAATTCATTTGCATTTGGAAAATCCATGCAAAAATAAGGGTTCTCTATTAAGGACCAGTCCCAAGCATGACACTAATCAGTGAACTACTGTATTCAACAAACACTGTATTATAATGAGAAGCTTCATAGAATTTTCTCTAATACACTCCAGAGACTGATTAAGACAGAATGAAGCCATAGGCAAGGTAGCAACTTTGGCCAATCTCCTTACAACTTTGATTAATATTGATAAGGGTTGCAGTAGTCACAGATACGCTTCCCTGTATGCATTGTCTCTTCTTGCATGATCTCATCAGACCCCAACTGACTACAACTGCATCCCACACTGTAAAGGGACAGGCAGTTTCACCAATATTACAAACTGTGCTATCCTCTGGTTACTGAGTGAGAATTAATGTTGAAGCTGGGCCTCCTGAACATCCACCGGGTCCAAGCCTCCTGTCTAAAGGTGCCCACACACCTTACAATTTATCTGCAGATTTTCTGTGGTCAGATGGAAAAGGTGCAACAGATTCCTCCATCTACATTAAACTGTGTGGAAGGAGTAATCTCCACCTGGGCCAATCTGTTGCACTTTTTCCATCTGACCACAGAAAATCTGCAGATAAATTGTAAGGTGTGTGGGCACCTTATGTTGCCCCAGCTCTGATCCACTCTTGCTACAATCCAAAGAGTACATCATAGGGTCACTAGTAGTATACTTCCTGAAGTCTGTACTGTCTGTAATGTCTTTTGTCTGCCTCATGCATCAACAATCACATTCAAACTTCCAAATTATTTTATATCTGAATAGTGGCATTGACAAAGGTCTTAGTACTGACATATTTTCTGTATGACAGGCAGCAAGGATCCTGCAGCTGGTATGTTTGGGAATAGTGTTCCTGCATCATAAGCAAGGGTTCTCAAATCATCAGGTTACAAACAAAAAGAGAATGGGATGGACCAGTGCACTATAGCAAAGTCTGAATGAAAACCTGAAATACTAGGCAGGTAGGCTGTACTTCTTGTATGCATTTCAAGGTTTGCCTTTTAATTGAGAGTATTATGTCATTCTGTAATTAGAGCTTGGTGAGGACAATCCCTCAACACCTACTTTATAGTTCTACCGTTTGGCAAGGTGTTTTTTTTTTCTACATTGTTTCTTCGTGCAACCTTAAGAAAATGATGAGTGAAGTCAGGGAAAGATCTGAATGGAGTGTTTGATGTTAAAAACATCTTGATTTTTGCTTTTCCTCTAGCCGATCAGCTTAAAGCTTCTTGTAATTATATAGCGCTGCTCCTCTAACATCTGGACATATTTCTCCTTGAACTACATATCTGTCAGAATTCTGATAGGGCAAACACCACTTCAGTAAAAAAACAACATGTGGAGCTGAAAGGTCATGTGTACTGTACCCAGGCAGGTGGAAAGTAGAAATATCAATCACATTTCACTCCATGTCTCTTGTTCATGATCTCTTTATAGCTCACATAAAAGTTTAATGAAGGCTTAAATTTGTCAGCTATTACACAAACTTGTCCGTAAGGGTTCATTCATATGGAGTTTGATTGAACTGTGTGTGACTTGCAGTTTCAGAACATTCACAATTTACTAATAAATACAACAGATGTTAGGATCTGTAACCTTGATGTTAAAACACATCCTTTTCAACAGTAAATGACAAGATCAGTAAGTCTTTATTGTTACTCCATTTAAATAAACATTAACACATTTGTGTATAAATTATAATATATGTATAATACCATATTGCAGCTGATTAAACCTAATTTGAGCATTGAGCTTTGGAAAGAAAAAGTTTACTTCATCATTTCAGTAACACAAACAGCTGTTCCTCTTGTAGTCTTAGCTTAAAAAAAAAAAGGTAAAAGACAAGATTTGTATAGCAATAAAAACATGTGCATATCATTGATTCTTACTTTATAGTTTCATTTTACCGAATTAACCTGACCAGATATAGAAAAGTCAATGAATGGGTTGACTACACACATTACAGCCTGGTTGTACAATTTCTTTAGATTTACCAACAATTATCTAGTACAAAGCTCAACCAGATTTGAAAATGTAAAAGACTATTTATTGAGGCAGTCACATTAGATTGGTGTGGATTCTGAGGATAGATTTTTTTTTTCTGACTTACGTTGATGGACATGTCTTTTTTCACCCTCACTTGCTAAGTAACTGCAGTCATGTGAAGAATTAAGTACACATCGAAACTGTGTACTTTTTCAGCATATTTGAACAGGCAAACATTAGATCTTGATTCAAACAGTGACTAAAGTGATAAAAGAACAAGATAAATTTGCCTTTTCAATAATTTACTTAACAAAAATATCAATAGATGTAATTGTGTATTGTGGAAAAAAATAAGGACAACCATAACTTCTTGTAGGCATTTTAAATAAATGTACGCACACAGCCTAGAACAATAAGGTTACTGCAAAGTCAACTTAGAGGAAGGATTTCTGTCCAGGAAGTAGATGCTGATTCTGGATGATGCCTAAACAAGAATGACTCCTGTCTTCTGGGAAGAAAGATTAAAGCATTGTTAAAAGGAGTACTGTTCTCTTTCAAAGGGGTATAAAACAAACTTCAAGTTTTACAGGTGTACATTATTTAGAGTTCATCAAAAAATATATTTGACTTAAAGTACAAGATCAGCCTATCAGCCTTGTAGAAAAAAATCATGTCAGTCCTCCTCCCTAGCCCCTTCAATACATTTAGCTAGTTCAACCCACCCCAAACCCTCCTTCCCATCTGTATTCACCTCCTCTGATGGCTGTCTGCAGCCCTGGCAGTTACAATCTAGTCTTTGCTTGCCCACGCCTCTGTGCCAAATCCTATAGACTTGACCAGGACTCTGCTTCTGCAACATGGGTATGTCCCAATAATTTCTATGTGGTGTTAGTGTGTAAGTACAGGCAGCCCAGCACTAGATTTACACTGCCAGGGCTGCAGTCAGGCATCAAATGGCATGGGAAGCCACAGCCATCTGAGGAAGCATGTACATACCTGTGGGGGGATGACCAAGCTAGCTATACTAAAGGCCCGGCTATGGAGGGATTTTCTAAAAAAAATTTTAGAGAGCTAAATTTGTATTTTAAGAATAATTTCACTCAAAGTGGATAACTTAGAAGGTGATACATGACTAAACAAAGTTATTTGGTTGCAGTTCTAGAGTTTTAACATCTTGTGCTGAAGATTCCTGAGGAAAGATTGAGAGAACGACTAAGCCACATCCAAAAGTGTGATGTCTACTTTGAGATAATTGAGATTCAAATAAGGAACACTGATATTTGATTGTGTGAAAATTCCAGCTCTGGAAGATTACCAAATGCAATTTTTTTTTGGGGGAAAGCTTGAATTTACTAGAAATTTTCCTATGTCTAGTAAACGTGTCATGTTAAACCCCTTAGTGACCAATGACGTCCATAGCACGTAACCCTGTGCAGTTGGACAGGGGTGGTGGAGGGCACACGCTGCTAACCACACTAGTTCTGGATCCAAAGCACCTATCAAAACAGAACAAAGTGCTACATGCACTTTGTCCCACGGGGGGCAGGATAAGAAGAAATACTTTTATGGTGAGACTTTAAATTTGATACATAAGGAATAATCCCCAGAACATTATGTGGATGATTTACTAAAGAAGTAAAGCATGTAAATCCTCTCTAATCCTATAGCAAAGCAGCCACTATGAGTTATCTACATAAACAACACAACATTGGCAACCTGACTGAAGCTTCAAACTGAGTGGTCTGATAAGAAGTGAGACATTGTAAGGAGTTACTCAGTTATTTGTGTAAATTGCAGCTTGAGCTATAGAACACTGTAAACAGTTTTATGGGTTATTTCTTTTTTTTTTTTACTACACACTGCTAAGTATTCACGGGAAGACCTGTGAAAAAGAGACTAAGGCTCCATCTGCTGCCTAAAGGAAATACAAAATATTGATATGCAATATTTCAAATTACCTAAAAATAAGCAGAAAACCAGTATACCTTCCCCATATTCCCTTTTATTGTGTCTTGTAATAGTGAATGTGGAACTTGTATATCATGCTAATAAACAAACACTATGCATACATTTAGTTTATAGTTAAAGAAGAACTAAGGGGTTAAGGCTTTTCCCCATAGTTCTCCTAAGGGTAACGGGAGGACACAAACTAGCGTCCTCCCGTCACCCAAAACTCAGTATACCACGAGCTACAGCTCGCGGTATACTGTGATGCCGCAGCCAGAACGGATCCCGACAATTATGTCTGGATCCACCCAGCTGCGTGAGTGACAGCTGGCTCTGCCTACCTACAGCCCCCTCCCCCGTCCGTTCCGCCAGTCAGCGCTGGAGGATCGGACAGGGGAGGGGGGAATCCAGTCCCTCCCCTGTCACGGCTCTCTGCCGACACAGGATCGAGAAGTGAGCGAACGCCGGTATGTGTTCGCTCACTTCCCGATCTACTGAGCCGACCTGTGACAGTTTCATTGTCACAGGTCGGCTCAGATTATGAGGCTGAGTGAAAATCACTCACCTCATAATTCTCCTTTAATATAGTTAATATTCTACTCAGCATTTTACATTAGCTTGTTTTCAGTCTTATCTAAGATCATGTTAAACCATCAGTGAGATAATGGGGAAGTTATGTTTTCTGAACCTAGGTAAACTTTGCAGCAATCATGTATAATAACTGCAGTGCCAGATCGTTCCAAAGACAAGTTTACAGCACTTCAGTTACTGGTAAGTTAATTGCACTGAATCTACTTTATTGGGTTGAAAAGTTACCTTAGATATGTATCATGGCTTGTGGTATTTGCTTTGTCATGTATATGCTTACTACATATCAAGGTACAACATCTTTAAGCCAAAAAATACATATACTTTACCTCCAATAAGTGCAGCACTCCTTAATGATAAATGTCTTCTATTCCATTGGAAAATGGTATATAAATAAGTAAATAGATGAATATATATACATAGTCTTGAAAAAGGCAGACTAAGCTGCATTGAAACTTTGACAATAAAATGCTAAAGCTTTTGCCTTATCTGCAATTAGACCCATGACTTCCCCTATATATACTGTATATTATAAACCATGTTATGAGTATGGGCATTAAATGATTATTTTTAAAATAATACATGTATATAAATTACAAAAAAACATTAATTTCAACTAACAACTAAATAAATAAGTATACAAATAGCAGTGCTGCTTTATGCCTACAATCCCTCAAAGTCCAACTATTATAAGAAGCCAGCAGATTATTCAGTATTTATGTTTTAAGCTGACTTAAAACACTTAAAAGTGACCTTGTCACTACAGGGTCACCTTGTAAAAGAAGATACTGTAAATGTACCTTTATGATGTCTTTATTCTCTGTTGCTGATCCCAGCTGCTGTAGGTATCTGACAATTCCTAATGTATCAAATATCTGTTTCACCACCGCAAACTGAAGCTTCGCCCACTGGCTTGTGCAAACTGTTATAAATACCCATAAAAGATTTAGTAAACCCCAAACCATTATATTTGTTATTGGTAGATGCTGGAGAGATAAACTAACAATTTCTTATATTTCACATGAACTCTTTTGGGGAGATATTTTGGGTCTGCAAACCTGTAGTGGCTATTGTGAGTGGTTCCTACTATCTATGCTAGATACTTTATTTTGAGATTACCAGAAGAGGCACTGGAATGTGCAAAGGTAGGCAGCAGCCCAGAACTTCCTGGTTGATAGGAATTTGACAGGGAGATCTCACTGCTGGAAGTATCGCTCAAATACTGTATAAGAAGCCCACCAGGCTTGACCTATGGCTACAAATATCAGTTTTAGGTGGGCTGGCCCTTTAAATCAACCCTGATCATAGAGTAATGTTTTGTAGTCAAATAATCATATCTGAGTGATAGGTACGCAAGCAATCTAGAAGCTATATTATATGTAGGCTTAGTATAGAATACAAGTTTCTTTACTTTTTGTATCTTGATTTTAGTGTTTGGGGCTAAGGAAAGAAGAAATCTGATCTTGTTTTAATGACATCTGCACATTTGTCTTTACCTTAAAAAAGAAGCCAAATAAACATCAGATGAGGAGCAGTTCAACCCCACACAACTCTATTTAAACGTTTGCAAGACTTGCTACATTGGAACCCTAAAAATCAACTTCTTGCTGAAAAGTCTTAAATTTATTGATATTATTTTGTTTTTGCTGGCTAGAATCCTGGGAAGGTACAACATATGGCCCATGGTATGTTCAGAGATTTAGAAGTATGCTAGTATACTTCATGACCTTTTTTTTTTTTTTTTTTGTATGTCTGCTTTAAGACTTGAGACAAATGTTCGGAACAGGAAACGATGGTTTGTTAATAATTTCCTAGACTTTCAGTGGGAAACTTGGCAGTGGCAAGATTTTGACCTCAGTGGAAGGTAACCTTCCAGAACAGACATATCCTGAAAGCAGACTGTTTCAAGTGAGGCACATCAACACTTTGGGGGTGATTTACTAACCTAAACACACGCACGCACTAGGTGTGTGTGATTTTCACACAGCAAAACGTATTTATCAACCAAAAAGTCTCTAAAAGCATATTTCCACTAATGCCATATATGGAAAAATCATGCACATGATGCATATATAATGCTGCTTCACAGTTTAGACAAAAATGGTTAGCTCATGCATTTACATTCCTGGATTCATCAACGCAAGCAACATAACATAGAGCTAATTTACACCACATTACCCTGCAATTCATTGCAGGGCTTTGCACAACACACCTGCTGGGTGTGTACACACTACAAAGGTGTTTCGATTCCTCCCATAGATCATGCTGGGAGGGAACACACTACAGAGGTGTATACACGTTCGTGGTGTGTTTAAAAGGTTAGTAAATCAACCCCTTTGACTTCACTGCATTCCTGTGTGTCATTCACAGAGGTCTGCTATTCTTTTTGCTAGCAACTCAAGTGGTTTAAAGTATTCCTATACGGAAAGAAGAGAATCTGGAAATGTGTACAACTGTATGTCATCTATAACCCTTTCCCCAAAGCTTTATCAAAGGTGGACTAGCAACTGCAAATAATCCATCCTTTACTTGTGTCATGTATTTCATAAATTATCTGTTTTTTTTAATGGAGGCAATCGGTGGACCGGTCATTACAATTCACAGGACACAAAGCATTTGGGAACATCAGCATTACCAATCATGCTATTATTTTAAATTGTGGCAGTCAGAGGCAATGGAGGCAAACAGTTGCTTAAATTACAACAAAAAAAAGGTCTGCTTGTTGCAAGTGTAAACAAAGTTCATATTACCTTTGGTTATCTTGTGTATGGTTGGCGTTTCACTTTATTAGAGAACCAATTGTACTCAGACAGGCCCTGTGTACATGTTGCAATTGTCAATATAAATTACTAAATATTTAAATGCATATAAGCCTTTCATTGAACTAAATAAAGGTGGTCACTGCCGACTTTCTACGAAAATAATTGTTTGGCTGTCTCTTAGGTTTTTAAGTTAGCCGGACCATGTATGCAGATTAGAAAGTCAAAATGCCTGATCAGATCAAGTAGATGGCTCTGGATCAGCATGACCGCTAGCAGTTTCATACAATGAGAAATCAGCACAGGTTGCCTGCATATTCAATGCTAGATTGCAGCAGCTTTCAATACCTACTGTTTGAGCCAATTGCTAGGCTCCTCTAACAAACAAAGCTCTGAGACCTCCAGGTAGTGTCAAAGCTTGCCAGGTGCCTTTCCCCTCCATATATTCCAAATTGCCCATCGCTACGATGAGCTACTTTACAGGCTGATTGGAATGTGCAGAAGGCAGTAAGGAGCAAGCAAGCAAGCTTCAGGATGATTGCCCGTCAAAAGACAGGCATTTAGGGAGACAGGAGTACTGAAAGCTGCTGCATGTACATTCCTGTAAGCAGTTTATGTTTTTCTCACAGTGTCATTATCTTTAAGGCAATTTTATCAGGCTCTAAATACACAGCCATTGTTTAATCTTTCGTGTGTAACACCAGCCTGAAGAGCATCAGATTCAAAATTTACAAAGCAATTAACAGGCCTCAAGCACCATTTTTTAAAAAAAAATCCAAACTCCAGGCAAAGCTAGACAATTTGTTTTTGTTTAGGGTATAGTCAAATGAGTTAGAGACCAACTTCAGCAGTGGTTTTATTGCTGTCTATATCCTTATTGGGGAGATTTGTTCCTCTTAAGAGAGGGAGTGACAAAAGGTCTGCAGTGATGACACACCAGAACAAAAACATTTCCTAGAGACTAGAGCATCCTTAATTTCTTGCATGGGCATTACTAGCATAGAAAATTAGGGCAAATCTCTCCAATGGGGTTAGAGACGAATAAAACCCTAAAATCTATCCAACCCCCCCCAAAAAAAAAAAATTAAAAAAAGCTGAGCTGGAAGCCTTAAATCATCAATCAGCTCTATAGTATTAAAACAAAAGTGCTGCCTGTAGCTCTAAACATGCTTTTGGAAGCATTATACATGTGTTAAGTAGAGCTAAAACTTGCTAAAAGCTTATTTAAACTACAGCCTACATTCCACTAAGATTTTGTGTTCAACATTTACAAGTTAAAGGGTGCATTAAAGGCTTCAAGAAAGCTTATTTTTGCAAGTATGGAATATACCTGTTGGTCTTGCTAGAAATGCAGTGCCCTTCTCATTTCCTGTGGTGGTGATGATGATCTGGTAGCCCAGACAAGGTTATCTTTTCTCTGTAATCTACTAATCCAATTATCCTCCATACAATGGTGATGAACAAAGGCAGACATGTTTGAAATCCACATTCATCGTTTTTGTTTATGTTTGGATGGCTACACTCACTCCTCCACAATATCTATGGAGAGTGCAATGATTGTCGCACAGGCTGGACTTCTAACAGATCTTTCTCTCCAACTCCATTACATGGAGAACGATGGTATTAGTAGTTTAAATAAAGAGGACTTTGTTTTTGCATTCATCTCAGAGGAAGTGTCAAGGACACTGCATTTATGGCAAGCTCAAAGGGATAGGATGAGTGTCATGTGATTATCAGGTGAAAATAAAAGTAACCACCTCATTTAAGGACCAGTAAAGTTGAAGTACATTATGTTGTTTTTGATTTAAATACGTTTCACTCTCACTGCACTCATACAAGTATGCAGGGTCAGCATAAAAGCTCAGTAGCCAGCATTATTTAAGGTATTTCCACCAGCATTTCTCCAATGATAGGTTTACATTAGCCCAACTAAGAAGCTAAATTACAAAAGGAGTTAAGTATATTAGATAACACAGTAAACTGTGTGATTATTCACTTCAATTATCCAATCATTCGAAAAGCAAATTTCTATCCCCTATTTTCATCTGCACACGATTGGATAATTGGAGAATATTCACACAAATTTATTGTGTGAATATGCTCAATTCATTTAGTCAAGATGCCCAACTATTGTTCGCCCTTAACATTCCGTAACGTGTCACACATGAAACCTCCTCCAATACTAAAACGATACTCTTTGGTACCGAAAACTGAATTTCACTCAGAGTAACTGAATTAACTTGTATTACACATAATAACCAGGATTTCCCTTTAATTCTTGCAGGCAAAATTATGAATGTGACTGGTTTTTAAAGACATATTAGAACTGGGCTTTAATATTAAAGTGGAACAAAACTTCACTTGAAAAAAAACATTGCTGAAGGGAAGGTTTTTTTTTTTTTAATTGTAGGAGAAACTATCTATGGCTCTTCTCCCCCAAAAAGGTGTTACCTACCTGCCAGCAATTTGTTTTGTGAATGTAAACTATGCCGTGCATGTGCCACTCATTGTACAATACGGACATCTGCTGGGTGCTTAGACGACAACTCCAGTGTGCGAAAGTTGCATCATGCTGGGCTAGCCAATGAAGATGGCCCAAGATGGTGAAATCCAAAGACTGGGAGAAGACGTCAGTTGCAGTGACGGAGCAACAATACGGCTGTTACAGTGCTGAAATAGGGCCCTTTGGCAGGTTAGTGTGCCATACTGAACATATATGCTGTGCATACTTGCACATTATGGCAAAAACCATGGGTGCTAGCAATTGAGTTTAATTCTGTTTTAACTCAACTGTTGTCTTGTTTCAGAGAAACAGTTACAAACCTTATGATACAAGTCTGAAGGCTTAGGCCTTGTTCACACCAAATGCAAAGCAGATCCGCTCAGGTTTCTGCACACGCAGTGCAGTGGGTTGTGCCACGTTTGTGCCACGTTCTGGGCCGTTTTTGGTTAAAAAAATAATTATATATATATATATTTTTTTTTTAGTTTAACATGGGCTTTCAGTGTGTTCCAGGCATTTGCATGTGTTTTTGATGCATTTGCATGCGTTCCAGAGCAGGTAAAATAGGGCTTGCAGCAGTTTTTTCACCTGCTCTGGAACTGAACGCTGCAATGTGAACTGGAGCAAAAAATACCATTGGAATACATTGGACGCAGTTTTGATCCGGTCTGAAACTGCTATGCTCCGCGCTTGGTGTGAACAAGGCCTTACATGGCTTTCCTGCATATGTGCCAGTGACAATGCATACACAGATCATCATAAATGAAGAACGTCTTCACTTGGATGTGTATTGTATTGTTCACATGACTAGCTGTTTTGCCTGCCAGGTCAGAACAAGTCAGAAGCACATCAAAGCCTGTATAATTTGTGATGTGATTTTTAATTCCTACAGTAGTGGCTACTAGGAAAGCGAGACACTGACATCCTTTGCAGCCCATGGACAGCAAAATAAAGTGAGCTAGCATAACATGTTGATTACACCTAAATTTCCCGTTCGCTACAGTAGCTTTACATAGCAAACATAAGGGGGCATACATTTTAAAGACAGTGATCCTGTAAAAGGAGGTTCTCCATAAAATGGTATCTTATATTTAATAACAGGAATGTCAAGCACAAGCAATCATACTCAATAAAAAATGACACCAAAGGACAAAATTGAATTGACCTATTAGGCATAAAGCAGGTAGCAGATTTATCTTGTTGGGTAGAGGACTGGCACTTTAGGTTTTCCTGTAGGCTTGCTGGACATATCTAATTTTCCAATGTCTAAGAGGCTTTTTGAGGAACCAGCCACACAAACAAAGGCTTGAGCACTGGATGCCACCAAGCTGCCAACCCTTGTGCACAGAGCAGCAAACTATATGACAATAGCTCTTGCAAAATGCTTTTGGCACTCAAGTGGATGAATTCTTAGAACTTAGCATACATTAGAATTAATCCATTTTACTGAACTGTGAATTTCTGTTAAAAAGAATGAAACAAAATAAATCAGTATAAAAAGGGAAGGAATGACAGCTAAAGTTTTTCTCTCTTTAATCAACAGTGAACAAGATCACAGTAAATGCTTTACTTAATAATAAAGTAAGGAGCAATGCTGTGCAACCACACAACTGCCTTTGTTGGCCAGGATAACACTATTTAGAAAATGGATTAATATTGGTTGCTTTGACATTGAGAGCACCATTAATTTGCACTTTTAAAAAGAAAACTGTAAGGAAAGGAATATGGGAGCTGCTATTCCTTACTTTGTTGCAGGTTTAAGAAGGAAGAACTGCCAATTCGCATATTCCTTCCTGACAGATTTTTAGGTATATTCAGAAAAGCAGTGCACAGAACAAACATTTGTAACAAAAATAGTAACTAGAAATAAAATTGCTGTACTCATTTATGGAATAACTGCTCAGTGGCTATGGCAATGAATATCAGTGTTATTTTCACTGCTTTGCTAAAAACGATCATAGGAGGGGGAAATATTGAAACGCTGGTGCATCAACCCTGAGAATAAATGAAGTCAACTTTCATAAATGCTATTTTTATTATGTAAGTGCCAATCATGTACTTTTATAGAGGGTCAGGTAATGCAAGCCTATGTGTCTTATGCAGAGCAATGCAACAGGTTTGCTTAATGTCCTTCTGTTCAGCAGCCCATATACTCACCATTCCTTCACCCCCTGCTACTCCAGTCAGATGCTGGGAGCAAGGATAATAAACTCTGCGTAAGCTCCAAGTTAAACTAGTAGCAAGCAGTGCATCTCACAGCAGACTTATGTCTTCATTGCTGGCCACAGGTGCCATTGACAAGAGGGACCCGCCCTCACCCCAAACATGCAAGTCAATAACAGGAAAAGCCAAATCACCCCCAAATCCTTCATTATTTTCTTAAATAAACTTTATGCCATAGCGAATTATGCATTATATGTAATGTCGTCCACTAGACCCTGCTCCTTCTCCAACATGTTAATCAATTAAGCCTCTCCCGGGATGAGATGTTTTGGAGGAGGAGCAGGGTCTCCAGACAGCATAACATGTAATGGATTGTTGACTGTGGAATAAAGTTCATTAAAGAAAAAAATGCCAGTCATTCTGCTTTCAGAACTACGTAGAGCTTACACAGGGTTCCCATTCTAACATAACACAACTGGGTCAATAACCAAACACCAGCACTGTCACGCAAGGAAGGGAATGATCCACATGCTCTTCATACCCAGAAATACCAGATAATGCAGCTAAACATTGTGGCGGGGTAGCAAATAGTATTTGCTGCTGGAGAGAGAGGCATAAAAAGCAAATGTTGCTTTGGCCTGCATTTCCAAAGCACATGTTTGCTTTAAGGCAACTTGTCCAAAAAATTACATATGTTGGGGGAACAGCAGGCATACACATTCATATACAATGGCAACCACTCAATTCATAGCCGCTTATGGAATTAGAAAAAATAAAACACTTGCAAAGTTTAATTTCAAACGTTAATATATTTTCTATTTTGTTGTGAACATATGCATCGGTCACCCCTAATTGCAGAAACTGACATCATAAAAAAGGGGGAACATTTGTAAAATGCCTCTTAAAATAAATATTTCTCTTTTATAAAATAATAAAACTTCAAATAAATATACTTTACACTAAACAATATGTTGAAAAATTAGAAAATAAAGGCTGACTCTTAACGCAACTGTACAATATACAGAAAGTCCAAAGAGTAGAAATATTAAGGTTCAATAAGGTGAAGCACAATCTAACCATATGGATAGATTTACATTCCACTGAATGTATTATTAGTACATTTTGTGATTGTGCCAATTCATGTGGCACTATATTTCACAGTTGTAAATAATATGTACAAAAATATAGCACATTATCTCTGGCAGAAAAAAAAAAAAGTCATTTGCTAATTTACAAAAATGTTGCAAGTATTATTCACAAACAATGCACAGTTATGTGGGAGTGTCTGTGTTGCTTTAGCTTATACAAAGTGTGTCACAGAACACTGTGTCCTAGGCAGAGCTTGATTAAAGGGTCTCTAACAAGCCTATCAGTTAAGATAGCACATAAAAAGCATTTCACTGCAAACAGGAAACACTGCTATCTACCAATTGTGCCAAGATGACCATTTTTATGATTGCATATGTGTGTTAAAAGTCAATTACTTTCGCTCTCTAACCCCATCTGCTATGTTGGCTTCCCCGAGTTTCTGGGATGTAACTGTGGCACTTTACAACATACTGTATTTGACCTTTTGCATTGGCATCCTGGTCTTTTTGCCCGGTCATAACAGCCCTGACACAATTTAAGGCAACCCTTGGCTGGAAGGTAACACCATAAACAAGGCAAGAACATGGACATAACACCAATGACAGACCATCGAGTGCAGCAGTGTGCCTGACTGCAGGAGCAGGGGTTGTCGGCACAATTGTCCTCATCATCATTTGAGCAATGATAGAACAGGCACTTAACACAGCAAACACAAGTTCCATAGTCCACCACCTCCTGTGCTGAGCAAAGGCACTGCTTGTCACAAACCCAGCAAGAGGGAAGAGTCCTTGGATAAGTGCATTCTTGACACTTACATTTCCCACAGCTCTCACATCTGTATGCATGTAAGCCCAAGTCTTCTTTGCTGGGGGGCTTTAGCTCCTCTGGTTTCATATCAACCTTCGGTTGCACCTGAATGATTCTGTCAGCACCCAACCCAGATGACATGAGGGATGGACCTAAAAGTCTCTGCTCTGATGAACTGCTACTTGTGCTTGTCCTTGTACTACTCCGAGATCCTGTACTCACTGTACTTATGGATCGTGAAAAAGATGCCCGAGATGAGGAATGCATTGAAGGAAGTGTACTCCTACAAAATTCCCTCTGGTCCGTTACCGTGTGTACCCTTTCATTTTTGTGCTGGGTAGTTTGACGAGGAGCAGGCTTAATCCAAGGCCGGGGAGCCACTGTAGGTCCTTCTGTATACTCATTAGTGTTTCGTATGGCTCTGATCTGATCCAATGATAACACATGAACTTGCTGTGTTAGTATTTCCCTAGGATCAATGTCACCATGAGGTCCCCCATTGTCACGCCGAGCCTGGAGTAAAGGTTGGGTACCGCTGCCATTTTGTACTCTCGTATCCATCAGTACTCTGAAGAGTTTTCACTCCAGTAGGCCGAGAACACATCTGAAATTCTGTTGAGAAGCAAAAATAAGTCATCCATTTTGCTAATGGTTGATGCAAAATATAACAATGTTTAGTCACAAATGAGAAAAAATAATTTGGTAAAAAAATGAATTTCAGTATTTCAAAGGGGTACTATATAAATGTCTAAAAATGTCAGAAATCAAAGCGTCTCATCAGTTTCAACATACAGACTATATTAAAGAACCCAAAAACATAAAACAAAGGTGAAATGTACATAACTGATTTCTTCCCTGTTCGTCACATTCAAAGCATGATGCAAACATATACTTAGTTTCTAGCTAGACTGAAATGGCTGAATACATAAACATGTTCTGCTGAGCCTACAACCCCAAAGGAGTTTACTTTACCGATAACCTGGAAAACACCTTCAATTATGATTACAAGATCCATTACAGCAATGCGTTTCCATGGCTGCTTTGTGTTCCAAGCACTGTACTAGCCTCAGAGCTTCTACATGTTGGAGAATATCCCATAGGCAACTGAGCTACCTTCACTAGACCTCCCCATAGAACTAAAGAAGTGGTTTGCCACTTCTATAAAAGCAGAAAGGTCCTTTAAGTATCTCAGATTATATCAAGTTTAATAGTGCAACAAGTGTATGAAAAGCAACATGATTTTGTACTGGTGAGCACAATGTTAAAAATACATCAGATTGCAAATTTCCCCTTAAGATTTATGTCAAATCCTGATCCATCTAATTCTTCTATAGTTACAGGCTTAGCTGCAACTTAATCCAGTAAAAGATGGTGTTAAGTTTTGACAACGCAAATTTATCATCACAGAAAAAAAAAAAAGAAAAAAAAAAAAAGTATGACTTGCATTTGTTAATTTATTTGTATAATTGCATGTTCTAATACTGCTGCAGCAACACAAGGTAATGGAAAAAAATTGAGGCTATACATACAATTAAATTTGAAATCTAGGTGTCAAATTGTCATTTAGAAATCAGGGAATGAACGAAGCCTTTACTATTTAAGGCCCTTCAGAACCTGGGCAGGGCCATAAATAATTTGGTGATCTATTCAACTGGGATTTGTTTTAAGTCATCAGCATTAAAACTAATACATCCTGTTCTCAAATATTTCCTGTAATAAAAAGAATCCTTTAAGAGTTTGTAGGGAATGGGGGAGGGGGAAAAAAAATAAATCACATGAGAATTCCTTACACATCATAAAGCCCTAAGAGAAATAGCACACTACAACCGTATATAATGCAGTACACGTTTTGCTATAGAGTGCTATATTAAATGGAAATGCATTCTAAATACTAGATAACATGTCAAATTATCAATATTACATAGAATGTATCTAATGTACATACTGGAGATACAACTATATACACTGATTAGCCGGTACTAAGACCAGTCAATTTTCATTCATGTTGCAAATATTCAGAGCACTGCCAACAGCAGTCATGCAGTGGATGACTGTGTTGACTGATACAAAGTGCAAAGTTTCTTCAAGGAAAGCATTTTAGTGAATCAATGCCAATCTTGAACTGTTCCCAAGGAATGACCCTTTCACAGTCCACACCTAGCTTAAAAGGTGGCCATACACTGTACAACCATCGCAAGACCTTAGTCTTGCGATGGTTGTAAAGTGATTAAAAAAACGTACGATCTGCCCATCTTGGACAGGCAGATCGCACTCTCGATCATCGCAAGCCCGCCCCCGAGGGGCGGGCTTCCGATTACAGCAATGCTGAACGGGCAGTGTGCGCGTGCGCACACCGGCCCATTCGGCATTTGTCTCCCGAGCACCGTTCAAACCAGCCGAAAATCGTACGATTCTCGGCTGAT
The DNA here is from genome assembly GCF_000935625.1 of Nanorana parkeri. Classification (NCBI taxonomy): domain Eukaryota; kingdom Metazoa; phylum Chordata; class Amphibia; order Anura; family Dicroglossidae; genus Nanorana; species Nanorana parkeri. Next base: position 477,885 of record NW_017307267.1, on the reverse strand, counting down.
TTTCTAACATGCTCCTTAGACAAAAGACGTGCGACCGTACAGTAGAAACGGTCGCACGTCTTCGTTCAGACTGTTCGATTCTCGTACGAGAATCGAGCAGTGTATGGGCACCTTTACATTGATCGCCATGGTGGCAGTTCCGATTGAGGTCTGGTCACCAGGGGCACTATACATTACTTTTAGGACAGCCTACCCTCAAAGCTGCTATCCCTTCCAACTTTGATGGACACTAAACTTAGGAGTTAAATCTTAAAAATGCATTCAACTACCTTAACAAAAATGTACCTTATTGGGGTATAACTCATCTGTAGATCCTCAATCTCTCAACTCATGCTAACACTGTCTTTCCTTCTGGAGGGTGGCTACTCCTCTTCCCCATGGTCCTTGTGTGTTGTAAAGTAGCAACCGCTCCAAGCTCGCTCCCTTGATGGACCAGCATTTCAATACAAAATTAGTAAACTAAACTTGAGATTATAGTCCATCATGGAAGCGAGCTTGGAATGGTGGCTACTTTTGTGTCACTTTAAGGGACTTTGCTACACATGTGCACTAGTGGGATTGTTCCATTTTACTATTTAAAAAAAAGAATGAACAAACCTATTTTTACAAGCATGCAGGAAACTCTGACTTGTAAGGTCTAAGCCTTGCTGCACATTATTATTACAGGTATATTACGCACAACTGTTGCCAACAATTTGCAGCCCTAGGTCCCAGCCAAGTAACAGGAGAGCGACAATAAGACTAGGTGAACACAGCTTCTAAATACTACACAAATGGCCTCAACCACGACAAAGGAAGCTTATGCCTTCCTCTCTCATGTGAACAAGTCTCAACAGGTGTATGGAAACCAGGTTCCTCTTCAATTGTATTCAAGTAACAGGAAACCAGCTGCCATAATCAGACTCTCTCCCCTCTTTCACTGAGGTCACTGCAATGCAAATGACAATAGCCAGAACACTTGACTATTCGCATATCAAACACTACCTGCATTTTACAACACAAGTCCTTTATGGTTTGATGGCTTTGATACACAGGCTAAAAGGACCTGTTCCCTAAAACAAATGAGGATGGGTTGAGTAATGCACATTATTCATGGAATTTACTGCATGTCTTGCAAACAGGATGCTATTACCCTTACAACATTTTTCTGGATGAAGAGCTATTTTAATTTCAGAGATCTATAGATCCAGGCCTGTTTCACTGTGCAGCCATCCTGCACACAGCACATTCTCTGTTATATTACTTGACAATGAAGGGATTGAGATCATTGCTGTGCAAACACTATCCAGGGCCCATGTCAAGCGAGAGGTGAACGTATAATACCTAAGTCAATGCATTATGTCAGGGGTAGACAAATTAATATGGAACTCAGGAGACAGTCTGCCTGATCCAGCAGCCAGCTCCCTTGACAACTAGGAGCAAACCCTCGAAAGTAAGGCTCCATCTGTAAATTTTAAGGAGCATTGGCTACCTGGCTCCTGGAATATGTTCAGCCCTGCATTAGGTAGTTCACAAATGCACTGCAGCTATATTTGGATTTATGGATTTTTTTAAATTTGCTTGTGTGCGAGTATTTTGATGAAATCATCAAAAAACAACACATTGATTAGATCAGTTGTATAGCATTTTTGGTTGGCTAGTTAAGTCAAGCAGCCACTTAGCAGTTTAAAAGACCAAGTTTCTTATTAAAAATGCAAAAAGTTCAAGATATAGTAGTTACCCATCCTGGAACGTGTCTCGATTAATCGAACTTAATAATCGGCTAACTAATCGATTTTGAAAATAATCGTTAGCTGCAGCTCTACTAATCTTCATCTATATTCCTGTGTACATTTGTGTATCTATATCCGATTATATATCTCAATTATCCCTGCAGTGCATCCGTTCAGTATCTATCTATCTATCTATCTATCTCTATCTATCTATATCTATATCTATATCTATCTATCTATCTCTATATCAAAGACAAATTTGTATATGTATACATGCAAACAATACAAACGTTGACATTTTGCCACGGAGCATGTCATTGAATACAGAGCCCTCCTTTTCTAATAATTTATGTTAAACTACTTCCATGTGCATACAACGTTCTTTACTGTACATATATGCAGCAAACTTATGGATGTTACTATTACTAGGAAAGGCGCTCTCTGGCTTGCCTGGACTGCACTATTTTCACACCCAAGTTGTGTAACTGAATTAAATAGAATTTGTACACTGGAGAGGTCACTCTACTTTGTAAGCATACAAGAGTAAATATTGCTCAGGTATTTAATTTGCAAATAGAAATCTAAAAAACAGCACAACAACTACACATTTCAGTAATGTTCAGTAACGTGCAAAATAAAAATGAAGCTCCGTCTGTTAAACCCTTAAAAAGAAAGTCATATACAGTTGCAGGGGGAATGTAGAACATTACATTTTACAAGTCTTGCCTGACGGGTGCGTGCGCATGCATATATATTATATATATATATATAAAATCACACATATAATAAATCAATCAAAAAACTGCTCAGACATGCATCCCATTTATGCAAATCATGAAAATAAGTTTGATTTAGACAGAAGTGAAAGAAACTACAAAGTAACAATTCCTCAATATGTTATAGAAGTTCTCTTCTTTCCAGATATAGCCTAGTCAAGCAAATCTTTAGTCAAAGCGTTGAACTGAAAAGAAAGTTGATATCACTTGTCAAAAAAAACAAAACAAAAAAACAAAACACATGCTGCTGTCAGATTGTATCTGCCGCATTTCAGTCAATAAGTTTGCTGGCGACCCGAAAAAACAAAACAAAATGATATATTGATATAAAATCTAAATCTAAAACCAACTTCATAAACACAACATATTACATTACTTCACATACTTTATGTACTAAATCTGTCCTAAATATGTTTTTCACAAAAACAAGGATCAAATGCAAATATTTCTGGATGAAAAGAGGACATTTGTCATGCTTTCAACAGGTTATCTCCACATAAAAGATAGTCGCTCATTAATGGCAGGAAGTAATCTATATAGAGGATATGTCATGTTTTCCTGTAGGTCTTCCACGCACACAGGCCTCCAACATAAATCAAAGCCAACAGCCATCCAGAGTGAGCATAACCACGAACAACTCTGCACATCAACAATACTCCATTATTTCTGAACATGTCACTTTAAGATCAACAGCTCAGCAATGAGCAATAATAAAAGTAGAAGAGCACTGATCGTGTTGATCCCTGTCACCTTTTCCAAGAATGACAAACGTATCAAGTGCTCCTAGAAAGAAAGGGGTGATCCATCTACAAAGTCCTCCTAGGAGGATTGGGGGATCCAAATAAAAAAGTACCCCTAGTAGGAAAGGGGATCCAACTAAAAAGTGCTCCTAGAAGGAAAGGAGATCTATCTAAAAAGTACTCTTAGAAGGATAGGGGGATCCAACTAAAAAGTAACTACAGGACAGAAAGGGGAATCCGTCTAAAAAAAAAAAAGAAGAAGAAGTACATCTAGATGGAAAGGGGGGGTTTATCTAAAAAAAAAAAAAAAAAAAAAAGTACTCCTAGATAGAAAGGGGGTCCATTTAAAAAAAGTACTCCTAGATGGAAAGGGGGGGGTTTATTAAAAAAAAAAAAAAAAAAAAAAAAGTACTCCTAGATAGAAAGGGGGTCCATTTAAAAAAAGTACTCCTAGATGGAAAGGGGGGTCCATCTAAAAAGTAATCCTAGAAGGAGGGATCCATGTAAAAAAAAGTGCTCCTGGACAGTAAGGGGGCTCCATCTAATAAAGTAACTCCAAAACAGAAAGGGGGTCCAAAACAGAAAGGGGGTCCAAAACAGAAAGGGGGTCCAAAGAAAAAAAAAAGTACTCCTCGAAGGAAAAGGGGATCCATCTAAACTCAAACATAAAAGGCTTACCCAATAATGGGAAGTGTTGTTCTCTGCACGGGTTCAAGTTTAGGATTTTTGCATTCCTAACCCAGGGACTTGTATCCTCAGCCAGTCTTATGGAACCTTTTTTATTTACAGTCTGCAAATGATAAAGTCAAAGTTGTTGCCATAAAAGAAAAGCAACAAACAAACACGATTTTGTTTGTGTGCTGCAGGATGGGCTATGTGAATTGTAGAGCTGTCTCTATGCCATCCTCCCCCCTCCTCTGAAAACCCCATTAGGAGCCGTGTGTGATCAGACTGAGGATTAGGGGGGGGGGGCGAAGCAAGGAGTTTACTGTGGGGACAGGGTGAAAAGACATAAATAGCTCTTTAAACTAGACCACAACATTTCCGAAGCTGCTCAACACCACAAGATATATCCTCTTCTAAATTCGAAATAGAACTCAATGCAAACCACAGAGTGGAAACTTTGAGTAAAGATAGCAGAAGGCTGATCACCACACTGAAAAACAAAAAAAACCCACCAAAAATAAAGTGACTGTACACCCCTAAATTAGGCAGGATCCCTCAAAAGTCATGCAGCACAGGAAATGAGAACATTCAAGTGGTTCCGATGAGACACCGACCCAAGTTGTGTTCCAACAAAACCAGATCAACTTGTTACACTGTTTTCCAAAACAAGCCACGTTTCCGCTCCGACCCAGAGCCAACATAATAACAGGGGTTCTGCCCGTGGATCGGCACTGTGTGGAAGGGTCTCCACCGCAGCTTGGGGCCACCACAACCTGCACGGACCTGGGCTGGTGGCATGTTTTAGAAACATGCATCAAAGTTTACCAACCTGCAGGAGGAGAAAGCTGCTGAGACACCATCTGTGGCTGTAAACATGGAAGCGTGATCGCCCCCACCTTTCCCTAGAAGCAGAGGTAGCCAGCAGCCCCCCTCCACTAGTCCCATCACCCCGATGGAGGGCCTCCCGGGTCTGATCTCATAGTCCCAACAAGCCGCACTCACCGTAACGGCAGCTTCACAACGACTCCTCGCTCCGGAAAAGTTTGCAAGGATCGCTCGGATCCCGGAGCTCCCGATCTCAGCGATCCCAAACAAGACGAGCAATCCAAGTGGCAATGCGATCTCCCCCCACCAAAAAAAGTTTTATCCTCCAGAATCAGGCCAGGTCCGGGACTGGGGTGACAGGGCTGGTGTGTGCCTGGGATCGCGCTGATGTGTGCTGTGGAGCAGTAAATGGCGTCATGTGGAAGTGAGGAGGAACAGAGCAGTTGTTGTCCCAGAGGATATATCGCATCCGGTCCGTGCTCATTGGCTCTGCGGGGCTACATTCACTCACACTCCCAGCTCCGAGCCGCAGGAGGGATCTCACAGGGCAATGGCCTCTGATTGCTGCTCACTGCCGGCAAAACTGCTGCTGCTCTAGTGGGTGGGGAGGAGAGAGAGAGGGAGGGAGAGAGAGAGCACTATTAGTGTGCCGGGGCAAATCCTTTTATTGTCCCATGGACTGTGTATGAGAGAGTCCACCCCTATGTCACACACACATAGACCTGACACTGCACATGGCTTCACACACTCACACCACAGAGTACTGAAGATGTATACATTTTCACCAGTAAATGTGCCTATAATTCAAAAAGAAAATAAAGTGCATTCACTATATCACCTCCGCCCCAGGGGTTAATTTGTCATTGACCCCCTTTTACTGTGTACTGGGTTGAGATCAGGTAGCTCAGCGGTTCCAGCGCTGTCCAGCTGTGGTCTGCTGGTCCCACGCCACCATCGTGAAAAAGATTTGGCACATTGTATACTAAAAAAGAAAATAAAAGTGCATTCATTACTTCACCACCACCCTATGGGTTCATTTGTCGTTGACCCCCTCTTTCTGTGTGTACTGGGTTGAGATCAGATAGCTCAGTGAAACCAGCGTTGTCCAGCTGTGGTCTGCCGATCCCACACCACCATCTTGAAAAAGATTTGGCATATCCTATACTGCAAAAATAAAAGTGCATTCACTACTTCACCACCACCCCATGGGTTCATTTGCTGTTGACCCAATCTTACTGGGATAGCACATTCAGCTGCCCAGGGAATCCAGCGTTGTCCTGCTGTGGTGTGATGATCCCACGCCACCATCTTGAAAAGATTTGGCGCATCCTATACTGCAAAAATAAAAGTGCATTCATTACTTTACCACCACCCCGTGGGGTTCATTTGCCGCTGACCCCCTCTTACTGCCAGTAAGAGGGGGTCAACGGCAAATGGACTGGGTTACTGGGTTAGCATATTCAGCTGCCCGGTGAATCCAGCGGTGTCCTGCTGTGGTCTGACGATCCCACGTCACCATCTTGAAAACGATTTGGTGTATCATATTCTGCAAAAATAAAAGTGCATTCACTACTTCACCACTGCCCCAGGGGTTCATTTGCCGTTGGCCCCCTCTTACTGTGTGCGCTGGGTTGAGATCCAATAGCTCAGCGAATCCAGCATTGCCCAGCTGTGGTCTGCCGATCCCACACCATCATCTTAAAAAAGATCCAGCACAAACACTGTAATATTAATATGGGCATGCCACGCTATCCAAATCCTGCTAATCTGAAAATGAACACGTTTAAATACATTCAAAATAACGCAGAAAATGTCTACAAACACAACAAACTAACAATACAATGTAACTAGTGAGTCAAAATATCCAACATAACTGTCCACTGCATGCACAAACACACCTTGGGTCTGTGCCAGGTTCTATAGACTTGGCATGCACCTGCAGCATGCCTACGCACGTGTTGGATCCACTTCACATGCACGCTGCAATTCTCTGGGACTTGGCAGAGACTTATGTCATATATGCAGATACAGAGCATGCGCAGAGTGCCGCATTTCTTTGCCAAGTCTACGGCACCTGGTAGAGACCCGGTCTGCACATGCGTGAATTCTGATTATCCAAAGACACACCGCGGGTCTCTGTAAGAGCATATAACCACGTGCTCGAGATCCTGCTAACTGCCTCCTTGGATGTGTAACATAGACATCATAGGAGGCATCAGGGGCAGCTATTGTACATTAAACAATATTATTTTAAATATTTAAAACCAAAAAAAAACTCTTAGGAGAGAAAGGAAGTTAAGGGAACTCTCCTCAATGTGACCCAGATGGCAAAAAAAAGCTGACCGGGGTTGTTACCCTTTCTTACTCTATCCACCCCCACCCCCCAACAAACTGGCTTTAGTTGTACTTTACAAACAAATGCATCTTTAGAGAAAGTGCTCTTATTCTTTTTGCCCTCCCTCCCCTGAACTAAAGGATCCCATGCCCACCCTCCACAGATCTATCCTTAAGCTGGCAATAGATGGTTAGAATTTCGTTTGAAAACGGTTGCTTGATTTCCTAATAGTTAATGGGGTCAAATTGAAGATCGTTTTCAACAGTAGTGATGGAAAAATTGAAGGAGCGGAACAGAAATTTTTCTTGAATAAATGAATGAAATACATTCTGACAGTGAATGTGATTTCTGTTCAGGAAATTCTATTCATTTCTAAAATCGAATGTTAATATCAAACACAATTTCATTTGTCAAGTCTCTGATGCATTATCCAATATTCTGATGAGATTTTTCATCCATGAATTTTTGGAAACGAATGGCGTTTCCCAAATGAAAACAACATCCACTGTTAGAGTTTCCTTTGTTTGAGAAACAATTTCCATCCTGCTCCTACAATTTTTTTTGCTACTACAGTCGAAAACGATCGTCAGTTTGGCCCCATTAACTAATAGAAAATCAAACAAATGTTGTGAAACATTTTTTTTGTCAAAGAAAATCTATTGGTGCATAGTCAGCTGTTTGTATCTTTGCAGAGTGAAAATGAATTACCATTGATGCAATGTTTCTCAACTCTTACCATGGCAGCGTTTGTTAAATGGAGGAGGGGAGATTGTGATGCTCATCTGCATCTTTGGCATGCAGTACTCATTTTTGGCACAGCAGAATGCAGCGCACCATTCTGCGTGCCATAGTACCAAATGAAATGTCACAAAAAAAGAGAAAAGGTTCACAGTGCCAATCAAGTAGATGAAGAATCAGAACCAGTGGATGGAGATGGAAGCATCGGCGACGCAGGAGAGCCTGGACATTGCAGCGCTGGAGGGGATTACTTTGGCAGGTAAGTCTGCCATAATGTGCTAATATGTTGTGCATACTAGCACATTGTGGCTTCAAGCTCCAGCCCCCCCTCCCCATATGTATATATGGGGGATATATACATATATATATAGATCTATATAGATATAGATCTATATATATCTATATAGATCTATATAGATATATATATATATATATCGGTTTTACTATCACATTCATGTATGCAGATTTCTATCAGGAAGTGGAAAAAGCCTTTAATCATACTTTGGCATTGTTAATATAGACTCTAGCCTTTTAAATATGTGTCTATTTGTCTTATTGTGATCTTTGTAACTAACGGCAATGTGATGATCATTATCATCAGAGAAGGAAGAATGATGTGTGTGTGTGTGCGGTTGCCCCGGGTTCCTGCACCCCCCGCGTCTTGCACTGTGCCTCCAGATAAACACACATTCCTAAATATATTCTATTTCATGGCATCATAAAACCAGCTTATTACTTTCTGAGGAATCTGCAGCAGATACACAGGAAATGAAGTGTTTTCAAACATCTGTCACATTGAAGTATGGACTAATTAAATGGAACGAATCAAAATAATAACAGATGGTGTCATGTTAGCTTTTAGCTATTCTGCTACATACAGGTGATCCCATAATGAAGCTGGGGATGGGAAATCTGGTGCCGCGCAGAGCTTTTCACTCCATAGTAGTGTTACATTTTATGAATGATTACATCAGCCATCCTGACACTGAGGGCTTGTTCACATCATCCCCAAACCAGATCCAGATGCATTTTTTGCACATTTTTGATGTGTCCCGGTGCATTTCTTTTTTCTCTCAATAGGCTTTTCAGTGTGTTCTGGTGCGTTTGAATGCACTTACATGCCTCAGAAAAGCCATTGGAATACATGTGGGATCTGTGCATGTAGCGCACACTATCACATAGGTCACGGTACAACTAGCTGCCTTTGTGTGTTGCCATTCACTTGGAATTGCACCTCACAGTGGGTGGGCAGAGCAGTATCGCAATAACTTGTGTTGCGTTGTGGTGGTCAGGTGTAGTTTCCCACTGCACGGCAATGCATGTTATTGGTGTACCATGTGTTGCGCAACATTGCAGAACATGCCTGCCGTGAGGGGTGCTAGGGTGCCATTCAGAATAAATAGCAAAACAGCGCAAGCGACGTCTGATAGCATGTGCTAAACATAAGGATCCTGCGCATTTGGTGCAATGCTATTGTGTGAACCGGTCCTTAAAGGAAGACACTGCTCTGTCTTATAGCTCATAATTTCAGGGAATTAATAAAAGATGTTACAATAAGGTCTCATTCACACGGATGTGCACAGCCGTACAGTGTGGAAGTCCATGCAGAGACCTGTGCCTGGGTGCGAGACGTGCTGTGTGTAGTCGCATGCAGCCACCTATACATCTGGCTACATGCACACGGCCCTAAGAAAGTTACTGATCATATACCGATGGCCAAAAAATGATCAGTAAAATGCTTGCATTTGAAATGCGTACTCTGTTTTTTTTGGGGACTTTATGTATTACGCAATTACGTGTGTATACGTGTAAACATGCATTTAGACACATGTGCATAAAATGTGTGTCCTCAGATGCAGATTTTTCTATTCCGTGATAAGGTGCCCACACACCTTACGATAATCCCGGGAAATCCTGCGATCGTACGATTATCGTGGTGTGTGGAAGCCGTGCGACCTCTACTACTGTAAGTTCGCACAACTTTTATCTTAGGAACATGTTCGAAAACCCGCCGAGCATCGTACCATGTTCAGCAGGTGTGTAGCATGTTCGTAAGATAAAAGCCGGATGGGCCGGTGTGCGCAAGCGCACACTGCCCGTTCGGTATTGCGGTCATCAGAAGCCCGTCCCTCAGGGGGGGCGCGGCTTGCGATCATCGCAAGTACGATCTGCCTGTCCAAGATAGGCAGACCGTACGTTTTTTTAATTACCTTACAACCATCCCAAGACAAAAGTCTTGGGATGGTTGTAAGGTGTGTGCCCAGCATTACGGATCTGAACACAGAGCATGTATACACACCTGTGTGCATGGCTTTATTAACAGCACTGTATCTGCGTTCAGATCCAGAAACAAAAAAATTACTTTTACGGTCATTTACATGACAGAATGTGGCTACGCGCCGGCATGTACTGGCCCATCCGTACAGGTACAGACACATGCCCTTGGACGCAGATCGCCTGAATCCAAGAACATGCATCCACACCTGCACGGATGTGCCAGTTCAGGTCGGTTTGTGTAGCCACATCCTGTCATAGAGATTTACAGACATGGCTACAAGCAGCACCTGTCCCTCCCAGGCGCAGGTCTTTGCATGGACGTGCACACTGTATGTGAGGCCTAAGTATTTAAATTATGGCCAAACTATGTCAGTAAAAGATAAAATGTGGTCACAGCTCAACATTTCATTACATCTGTCATTTATTGTAAGCTGTTATACAGCAGTCCCTCATGAAAAGTCATGGCAGTTCGCTGCTGGTGTGCCTCCAATATGCATTATTTCAGCCAGTGCCTCGTTCTTGTCAAGCACACAGTAAAAACAAAGCAGAAGGTCCACGAAACGGTGTGAAGTTTAACGTTCCCCTCCCCCATTCACGCGGCTGAGTGTCAATAGAAGCAGCCGGATGCAGTGTATCCAGTCTGGCTCCAGCCTCATAGAGAGGTGATGGGCCTCGCTATCACCGCTAGAGGGAGCCAAGCCTTGTGGCTTCTCCCACTCCTGATGTGGCCATGTGGGGAATTGCTATGTTAAATAAGAGTCATTAGCATGGAGGGTAGATGACTTTCCAGCCCGCCCCATTCGGAAATGCTGCCACAGATACTTCCTTCATGTGTGCTAACTCTTTCAGCGCCGGAAGAAGCTTGTGGATTGAACTTTGCCGTTTAGCATATGAATGGAATGCAATGGCACCCTTGTGACACGTTTGTTTCCTCTGCCAAGCCAAAGTGTGAAGGAGATCAGCAGATAAGCTTCCCATGTGATTGCTGATTTGATTACTTTCATCATCTGCTCACATCATCTTCATCCATTCTTTCTACACATATTATTCTGATTTAATGGCATTATCAAGTGCAGTCAGGGAAGCCATAGTTGTTTTATCTAATTAAGAATGAAGGAATATAAACTCACCACACAAGTTAATCTCATTATACAATTTCCTTTAGGGTCCTTTCACACCGGGTTTGTGTGTTAACTGCATGGTTCTTTGCAATTAATGCATGGAACTGCACAACACACCTAACGTGCATTGACAGTTCCTACTGTGCAATAACAATACCTACCGTGCATTAACTACCTACTGTGCATTACCAGTTCCTACCGTGCATTACCACTACCTACTGTGCATTACCAGTACCTACCGTGCATTGACAGTACCTACTGTGCATTAACAGTACCTACCGTGCATTAACTACCTACTGTGCATTACCAGTACCTACCGTGCATTAACAGTACCTACCGTGCATTCACTACCTACTGTGCATTACCAGTACCTACCGTGCATTGACAGTACCTACTGTGCATTAACAGTACCTACCGTGCATTAACTACCTACTGTGCATTACCAGTACCTACCGTGCATTAACAGTACCTACCGTGCATTAACTACCTACTGTGCATTACCAGTACCTACAGTGCATTAACTACCTACTGTGCATTACCAGTACCTACTGTGCATTGACAGTACCTACCGTGTATTGGCAGTTCCTACCGTGCATTGACAGTACCTACCGTGCATTAACTACCTACTGTGCATTACCAGTACCTACCGTGCATTGACAGTACCTACCATGTATTGGCAGTTCCTATTGTGCATTGATAGTACCTACCGTGTAGTGGAAGGACCTGCCTGATTGGGTACATTAAGTATGCGCCCATAATATGTAGATTTGGTAAATCTAAAGTTGATATTGTATGGTAAGATTGTAATGTGTGCGGTGACCCTAAAAGAAAGCGTTTTAGCAAATGGGCTACTGCGAATCCTAAAGATCAACGCTCCAAAACACCCAACAACCTCACTGCCATGCTTTTAAGTTGTGATTGTTTACATATGAGGGCTCTGCAAATGCGTGTATGCACATTTTTGATGCGTTCCGGTGAGTTTTTCTTTCAATTGTTTTTTTCTTGGGTTTTAAGTGTGTTCCAGTGTGTTCTGGTTCATTTACATTGTGTTTGCCTACGTTTTTGGTGCGTTTCCAAAGAAAAAAAATGCAGCATGCTGGGCTTTTTTGGGAATATCTCTGGAACTGAACACAATAGTGTGAACTTGCCTCATTTTTACCATTGGCATTAATGTGCATGCATTTTTCTGCTCTGGATTCCTGCATCTAGGATTGTCCAACCTTGCAGACCATTGAAAATCTAATTTAGACATCCTTTCCATAGACTACTGCAGGTCATTATTGATGTCTAGTAAGCCCGCTGGGTTTGCCCTGCTTCACAATCTGGTAACAGTCTGCCTAGCCATTGGGCAACAATGGTTCTGGTGGAAGGGGAAAATGGTCTATCCCAGGGGCTTAATTTAAAAAATGGTCCAGTAAATGGGAATTCTGGGGGCGCTGCCTGATCCGTACCACAGTCAATAGAGTACAGTAAAAGTGCAGGCAGGGCACTGGACAAAGCTCTAGGGACAAAATTGAAGTGAAATAGTTTGATAAATATATGTAATTATAGCAGACTACACTGTATTGTGTGTATTCTGTGTAAATGTCATGTTTTCACTTTTGAATTTCCCGCCGGCTCCGCCCCCCGCTGTGACCCCCAAAAATGAGAAAAAATCTTGCTCCGGGGCCCTTTGTTTCTTAGGTCGCCACTGGCCTATCCCCAAATGTAAAATAGTGAATTCAGGAGAAGGGTGTATGGATACCAGAGAGAGTTCAGATATGAGGCAGAATACTTGGTTCCAGTAGAAATGGAGGGATATGTTGTACTAGAACATGTGGGAGAGCGAATCAAAGGGACCACAGATTCTCCAGCAATGAGGAGGGCAAGAGCAGGTAAAGCAAGCTACAGTTTTTAGTGTATGTAAACCCTAACAATAAACTTCTTTTATCTGCTCCCTTTGGTTTGTTAAATTTACCACTGAAAGTATTTTGTTATAGCTGTTTGATTAGTGTAAAAAATCTTTTGATCTTCTCTGAAATGTGGAAGTGTCATGTGCCCTCTGCACACTTCACGTGTTATCTCAAAGATTCTATTAGCCCTCTTAATTATAATCTTGGGTTATATCATTATTAGGCTTCATGTAGTAAGTGAAATTAAGTGGGAGTGGTTGAGTAGTTTAGCAAAAGATTGTGGGCAGGGCTGACACCACTCAACGTGTTGTGTATTGTCTGCTCACACCAGGACATTTCTGTCAGGACAAATGATATTTTTCTGTACTTAAAGGGATAAAATATGAGGAAATAAAGATATACTGCCTATGTTTTTTTGTGTTTTTTTAATCTTGAAATACACTTTAAGTAAACAGCAATAAAATGAAAGCAGATATCGGATTGATTGGTTGGTATGAGCCCATGCATGTAGTTACTCTTTTAAATGTGCCCAATTTATAAATAAATTACGTTAACGTGTATGATTTAATCTTGTTTTTTTCCCCTGTGTTTTTGTCATTTTTGTGCACCTTTTATTTACTGTGTGTTAGCGGTAATTACTTCACGAGACCATGTCCTGATTCCAAAAAAAAAAGCACTTGTAACTGAATTACTAGAGACAATGCATTTCCGAGAGGGGGTGGATACTGGAATATGTGTGAGATAAACAGCTCATGTAACACATAAAAGGCCCCAGATGGGCACAAATGAGCACATAGCACTTTATCATTAATGCTAATATAATTGAGTAAACAGCTTTGTTTCCTCTTGATATCCACCCGGAATGAACTGGCAAGGCAGAGTGAGTTTGCAGGCCCTATTGTAATTGTTCTCTCAATATTCATCATAATTGGGCTTATTTTTGTACAGGACTATACACAAACACCTCACATTGATTTGAAATATAATCATAAAGTATATAAATACTGTCATACTTTTTACTATTTCTTCTGAAAATTCTAACCGAATGACATTGTGTTTGCTAAAGAATTGTGCATCAGAAACAAGTGCCTTTGTTTTTTTTCAGTGAAAAAATACTGTTTTCACCTTTTTTTCTTTTCTTTCTTTATTCCATCTCAGTGCTGCTGATCTCCTGCAGCCTCTTTACAGCCCCTTTCTGTTTATGTAAATGTGGACATTCCAACCTTAAAAATTCATTTAAGGGAGGTGCCCTTTTCATTTCAGGGAGGTGCCCCCGCCATCCGCGGGGGCAGAGCCGTAGCTAGCTCCTTTTGCGCCCGAGTCAAGAACAGAAAATTGTGCCCCCCAACAGACGTGTGATGTCACCCATCACTGCGCACACTCTGCGTCATGTGACATAATGCTCCCCGCCTCCAGGATGGCATCACGCATGCGCAGAATGTGCGGGTGGCCAAATCCGAATAGCATAAAAATTTGTTTCGTTTGACGAAACAAATGAAAACATTTTTTTCCTTTCATTTCATCCGAAATTTTTTTTTAGTCTTTGCACGTGTCAAAAAATATGTGTGCATGAGTGTGTGTTTTTGTTGCAGTGGCGTCACAAGGGGGGTGCGAGGGATGCGACCCGCACACGGGTGCCACCATTGGAGTGGTGCCACTAAAATGACTGACAGACCCCCCCCCCTGAAAAGATGGGCACTTGGTAATTGACCAAGAGAACGACAGTGTCAGGAGAGAGGAGGGGACCCGGCGGCATACCTCATCCCACCGGGTGAACGTCCCCTCCTCTCTCTGCTGGCGTCCATTACCAGGATGGCTGCTGGCAGGCATCAGTAAGATGACATCATGCGCGATGACATCAGGGCGGGTGTCACCCGGTCTCCGCTCTGGGTGTCACCCGGCCTCGTGACGCCCCCTGTTTTGTTGTTTTTTTGCGGGGTTTTTTTTCTATGGGGGGGGGCTTTGGGTGAAATATTAGGGGTCTAAACAGACCCCTGACATTTCCCTTTTGAAATAGAAAAAAGAGATTAAGAAAAAGAGATTAAGGACACATAGTCCTCTGTCCATAAAGGTGGGGGAGAGCAGTGGGGATCCAAGGAGAAGCTAGAGCCTATGCTGCTCCTCTTCTCCCTGCCGAGCCGCGGCTGTGTTGGCTGCATGGAGCCCCTGTTGCCAATGGCGCCCTGTGCTCAACATGGCAACAGGGGTGAGGTGGCGCAGCCAGGCTGGCCCCCTCTCAGCTGCGCCTGAGGCGAGTGGTAGCCCTACGCAGTAGGGAGGGATGTGGGAGAGGGCACCTCCCTTAAATTATGGCAGATAGCAGAGAAGCTAATGCTTCCCTTGCTATTTGCTGTTTTTTTGGGGTATTCTGAATACCTCGGAACAATAGACTAGAAAGGCTTTTTGGGGTTTTTAAGGTGGACTCACGGACATAATGATTAAAACTAAAATTTGTTATTTCTTATGAAACTAAAATAGGTACATAGTGTACCTGTGTGTACATAACGTACAAGCTAATAACAGTAAAACAATTAAAAGGTACAGGCCATGTCTATTAAAAACAATCTCCCCACATATATCCAAGAAACTGTATGTGCTCATATCAGATGTCCATCGTGAAGTTTAAATACAATAGTTCCATCTGCAACTTAGACGATATTTTGTGGGTGGATGGAGGAGGTGTTGTGCACTCTTCACGCGTTTCACCCTCAGAAAAGTGGCTTCCTCAGAAGTATAGCGTGGTATGTATACTACCAACAAGTTTTGGTCACTGAAGACAGTCCAATGTAAAATGTAAAAATCTTACACAATGGCACAGCAACAAGAAACTTGGTGGTCTTACTGTATCAACAAGGTCTGTTACAGGCAGACATTTCCAAGAAGACAGGTGTTTCCAGATGTCAAAGCTCTTCTGCAGAAGCAAAAAGAAACAGGCAATGTAGAGGCCCAAACACACAGTAGGTGTCTAAGGGAACTGTGTACAGCAGATGAAAGACACATCATGGTTGCTTACCTTCACAACTGGTAGATGCACAGTGTCACCCTCAGCTCAGACTGGGCAGAAACCTGAGGGACCCTGGGGCAGCCATTCATAGACCAGAGAATTATGGTCGAAAGTGGTCTTCATTGAAGAACCCTGGCTAAAAACTCATATCTCTAAATTGGAATCAAGGCCCAGCGACTTGCCCATGCACGAAAATACGGGATCTGGTATGCAACAAAATTGCAGCAGGTGCTCTGGACAAATAAGTCTAAATTTGAAATATGTGTTAGAGGCAGTTTGTTCACCGAAGGCCTGCAGGCAACAGTGAAGCATGATGGACGTTCCTTGCAGGCTTGGGACTGTATTTCTGTACATGGAGTTGTGGATTTGGTCAGAACTAAAACTATATATATTTATATTGTGAAGAAACAAAAGCAGTACAGGTCATTAGGGATTGGATACAGTGATTTTTACTTTTTAGAGTTATAGCAATTATGTCAGGGTTGACAGTCAACAGCCAAGAGCTACAGCAGAAGCTGAAGGATTAAAATTGGTTGTGCAGTGACAGACTGGGAATACAAAGTAGCTGGCATATAAGTACTCGGCTACACATTTCTGTCCTAATGCCTTCTTAGTCTAGTGCTGCCTTTTGCAACCTTTTTAACTTAGAAAACCCCTTGGAATAACTTTCAGGTCTCAGTGATTCCGTACTAATAATTACTATATTTACAGTTCAGGGTGCATTGGCATGAACAGTTAATTGAGAACTAAGAATAAAATAAAAAAAATAAGGAATGTTGCATATTTAAAACCCCAGGACTGTCTTTATGACAACATTATATTAAGTTATAATAATAAATTGAATAAAATATTAATAATGTTCTAAAAATTTTGCAGTGAAAATTGTGTTTTACATTGGTGGGTCCATTGGTGGTCAGTGGTCAATTAAATGAAGTAGTCAGTGAAGTGCCCCTAAATTATTAATCAATAAAATGTTCCCTTTCATTGGTGGTCAGTGGAGAAGGGCCTTCTTAGATCTGAGGGCAGTGGTAAAAGGACATCTTTAGATTGGTGATTATCGACAGACGGGCCAACTTACATTGGTCGCCAGTTAAGTGACGCATACATTAGTGGTCAGGGATGTGCCCCCTTACATTATTGGAGGGGAAGTGCCCACTTAGAATGATAGTCAGTAGGAGACGAACCACCCTTTTCTGGCGTTCATTGGCAGAGGGATCTCCTTTTACTTGCAGTCATTGGCAGAAGGGTGCCCCAACACTGGTGGTCTTTGGGGGAAGGGTTCCATTA
>NW_017307267.1:455061-460295 GCF_000935625.1 Nanorana parkeri | reverse complement strand
CTTATAGATATCTAAAAAGATTATTGGTGTCGGTGGTTTATTTGAAATCTTGCATAAGCATACACTTTTAGATGTCCTGTGTATGGGTGTATGTTTATTAAATGTCCTGGGTGTATGTTTATTACTCTGCAACTTCTTGTTTCATTTTCCTACATCATCCTACACTTTCCTACACATCCAGTGTATAGCAAAACAAGTGTCATTGTTAAAAAAGATAAAGCCCCATCTCCATGCTACATTTCATATATCATTACCCTTCCTCAAGCAGTAGCTAGAGTGACACATTTATTAAAGTTCTCAAGCCAAATAACTCATGGGAATTGTTGTCCAATCTTACTGACATTATTGTTATTGGTTGGCAATTATTTTCCGACTATGTGTTACTTAAAGAAAGTGTTTTTAAAATAAATATTTAGGCTGCTACTGCTGACATCTCTTTCTGAAAAATGCTAGTTGTCTGGCTTTCAAGTGGATCCAGGGGCTTAAATGCTTCCTCTAACCGAGAACAAATGTGCATATCTGGAGTTCTGGCTGCACTTGCTGCATGATTGTTCCTGTTCTTTGACTCAAAGCATTGAATAAAGAGACAAACATGTAATTAGTATTTTCAGAAGGAGGTCAACAACTGTAGCCAGTAGCCATTAGGGTGCATGTGAATATTCAGATGAATCTGACATTTATGAATTGCAGATTTCCTTGAGCTGATAATTACTACTTTTTGACAAGAGTATTACTTACTCTTACTCTCACCGTGAGCTAACACATGCCTGTACCTCAATGATGCATAACCCCCTCCCCTGCACCATGACACTCTGTGCTGCCCAATAATGCGTATTCCCCTCCCCTGCACCATGACACTCTGTGCTGCCCAATAATGCGTAATCGCCTCCCCTACACCATGACACTCTGTGCTGCGCAATAAGGCGTAATCCCCTCCCCTACACCATTACACTCTGTGCTGCCCAATAATGCGTATTCCCCTCCCCATGCACCATGACACTCTGTGCTGCCCAATAATGCCTGACCCCCTCCCCTGCACCATGACACTCTGTGCTGCCCAATAATGCGTAATCGCCTCCCCTGCACCATGACGCTCTGTGCTGCCCAATAATGCGTAATCGCCTCCCCTGCACCATGACGCTCTGTGCTGCCCAATAATGCGTAATCGCCTCCCCTGCACCATGACGCTCTGTGCTGCCCAATAATGCGTAATCGCCTCCCCTGCACCATGACGCTCTGTGCTGCCCAATAATGCGTAATCGCCTCCCCTGCACCATGACGCTCTGTGCTGCCCAATAATGCGTAATCGCCTCCCCTGCACCATGACGCTCTGTGCTGCCCAATAATGCGTATTCCCCTCCCCTGCACCATGACACTCTGTGCTGCCCAATAATGCGTAACCCCTCCCCTACACCATGACACTCTGTGCCGCCAATAATGCGTAATCCCCTCCCCTGCACCATGACACTCTGTGCTGCCCAATAATGCGTAATCGCCTCCCCTACACCATGACACTCTGTGCTGCCCAATAATGCCTGACCCCCTCCCCTGCACCATGACACTCTGTGCTGCCCAATAATGCGTAATCGCCTCCCCTGCACCATGACGCTCTGCGCTGCCCAATAATGCGTAACCCCCTCCCCTGCACCATGACACTCTGTGCTGCCCAATAATGCGTAATCCCCTCCCCTGCACCATGACACTCTGTGCTGCCCAATAATGCGTAATCCCCTCCCCTGCACCATGACACTCTGTGCTGCCCAATAATGCGTAATCCCCTCCCCTACACCATGACACTCTGTGCTGCCCAATAATGCATGACGCCCTCCCCTGCACCATGACACTCTGTGCTGCCCAACAATGCGTAACCCCCTCCCCTGCACCATGACACTCTGTGCTGCCCAATAATGCGTAACCCCCTCCCCTGCACCATGACACTCTGTGCTGCCCAATAATGCGTAATCCCCTCCCCTACACCATGACACTCTGTGCTGCCCAATAATGCGTAACCCCCTCCCCTGCACCATGACACTCTGTGCTGCCCAATAATGCGTAACCCCCTCCCCTGCACCATGACACTCTGTGCTGCCCAATAATGCGTAATCCCCTCCCCTGCACCATGACACTCTGTGCTGCCCAATAATGCGTAACCCCCTCCCCTGCACCATGACACTCTGTGCTGCCCAATAATGCGTAACCCCCTCCCCTGCACCATGACACTCTGTGCTGCCCAATAATGCGTAATCGCCTCCCCTGCACCATGACACTCTGTGCTGCCCAATAATGCGTAACCCCCTCCCCTGCACCATGACACTCTGTGCTGCCCAATAATGCGTAACCCCCTCCCCTGCACCATGACACTCTGTGCTGCCCAATAATGCGTAATCCCCTCCCCTGCACCATGACACTCTGTGCTGCCCAATAATGCGTAACCCCCTCCCCTGCACCATGACACTCTGTGCTGCCCAATAATGCGTAATCCCCTCCCCTGCACCATGACACTCTGTGCTGCCCAATAATGCGTAATCCCCTCCCCTGCACCATGACACTCTGTGCTGCCCAATAATGCGTAATCCCCTCCCCTGCACCATGACACTCTGTGCTGCCCAATAATGCGTAATCCCCTCCCCTGCACCATGACACTCTGTGCTGCCCAATAATGCGTAATCCCCTCCCCTGCACCATGACACTCTGTGCTGCCCAATAATGCGTAATCCCCTCCCCTGCACCATGACACTCTGTGCTGCCCAATAATGCGTAATCCCCTCCCCTGCACCATGACACTCTGTGCTGCCCAATAATGCGTAATCCCCTCCCCTACACCATGACACTCTGTGCTGCCCAATAATGCGTAACCCCCTCCCCTGCACCATGACACTCTGTGCTGCCCAATAATGCGTAATCCCCTCCCCTGCACCATGACACTCTGTGCTGCCCAATAATGCGTAATCCCCTCCCCTGCACCATGACACTCTGTGCTGCCCAATAATGCGTAATCCCCTCCCCTGCACCATGACACTCTGTGCTGCCCAATAATGCGTAATCCCCTCCCCTACACCATGACACTCTGTGCTGCCCAATAATGCATGACGCCCTCCCCTGCACCATGACACTCTGTGCTGCCCAACAATGCGTAACCCCCTCCCCTGCACCATGACACTCTGTGCTGCCCAATAATGTGTAACCGCCTCCCCTGCACCATGACACTCTGTGCTGCCCAATAATGCGTAATCCCCTCCCCTGCACCCTGACACTCTGTGCTGCCCAATAATAATTGTTTGAGGGGGAGGTGCAAGTAGCTGGTATTGCCTAGGGTGCAAAATAGTCTAGCACCAGCCCTGAAAACACTTGAGCAATTAAACAGAATTACAAATCATTATAAAGGTATCAAAATTGTATGTGTATTTTGTTAAGGTATTTAGTTGTTCACAGGGAGTTCGAGTTTAACTTTTCTTGTTCCAAAGCAGGAAAATGTTTAGATTAGAAGATCAATTAAATTCGTGAAGATTTTGATTATTACACAGTGTGAAGAGACACCAGTAATGTATGGACTAAAGTAACAGTGAGCAAAAAATCAGGACTCCTAATAATTGTAACTTGTGTCTCATTACTTTTGTTTCATTGTAGTACTAGAAACTAAGTAGAAAGTGTATACTGGTTGAAGTGCATTAGTGTAAATTATTATTTTTTAAACTGGGGTTACGTAGCTGACAGGTATTCTCACACACATCAACAACTTGTTAGTAGGTTCCTTACAAGACCAATCATTTTTGTGCATATAAAAAAAATATGAACAATCACTGTTTTATTTCTGGCAATAGCAAAATCATTACCATTAAGCGTGTAGATAAAGTTTTGATTGCAGTAATGTTTCTACCAATTATTATTATATCACAATGGTGGTTAGATTACCGCTCTATTTTTACATGACAGCAAATGAAATAGTAGTAAATGCGTTGCTGTTTGTTGCAAAAAAAAACTCCTCACAATCAAAATGGCATTAATTAGAAGTAAACAGTTTATTTTCTACTCAATCCCACTATCCTTTAGCTGTTGAGAGAAAGCACAAGGACTTGCAAATAATTTATTTTTAATTGCAAGACTAACACAAAAATAAAATTCTAGATTTAGAAATCTGTAATTGCAAACATTGTAATTGTAACATTTGATGATTTGATTGCCATTCATGATGGGAAATATCTTGTACCTAACCTAGAAGACGTGTACAATTTGCTGACAAAATGACTAGAACCTTCCAAGGCGAGTCCCGCTCTACCAACTGGATACATGAGATCATTACCATTGGTTCCATTAAGCAACATTTAGTCACTGCTAAGAGTCTTCATCCTAGCATACGCATTTCAAGGGTGATTGCTCTTCCTCAAAGCTGTCATAAGTATATATTTAAGTTAATAGGGCTATATAGATTTGGAATTTCAATCTATATCAGAAAGCTTTTTTGCAGCACAAATTAAATATTACTAACATATTTATAATTTACATCCAACAAATAAATGCATATGCTATAAGGGACTATCATGGTATCAGTGTCAGATATTTATTTTTTAAAATCATATTTTATTAAAGGCCAATCCCAGGCACAGTAAACTTTTCAAGGTTAAAAGCAGGTTAAAACAACCCCTTATCATGCAGGCTTTCTTCTACATTAAGTTAAACTGCTTGTTCACATGCTGGGATTAGTACAGCTCCCACTGTACTTCTAGGCTGCTAGGATGTAAGCGCTGTATAATGTGGCAGAGAGAGGGAGCCAGGGGCTTCGTTTAGCAGGGGTCGTGACGGCGCCCCCCCCTCAGTCCTGCGCCCGGGGCAAGTGCCCCCCTGGTTGTTACGCCACTGCTGTAGGTTCCATAGACCCCAGCGGTCTATGGACCCCAGCAGCGGTCATGTCCACCTCCTTATACTTCCGGCTTTTCACAAAACAGCCCTTGGGTCTGTAGCTCTTACATCCAAGCATTCCTAAAGTACAGCAGGAGAGATAGCAAGATAGTTAGCATTCTATTACAGTACCCTTTAGTGCTAAACTGCTAAAATTGTCCTTGGTTCATCAAGCCCTGATCATTACATACCTAAAGCGTATTAAAAACTACAAATATAAATGTTGGCCCAGTTGTGATTTTATATATGCTGTGTGTGTGTGTGTATGTATGTATGTATGTATGTATGTATGTATGTATGTATGTATGTGTGTGTGTGTGTGTGTGTGTGTATATGTA
>NW_017307267.1:453689-454954 GCF_000935625.1 Nanorana parkeri | reverse complement strand
TATATATATATATACATATTTTTTTTTTTTACTGTGCACTTCCAATGGTGATAACTATATCATTTATATTTCAATAATACTGTAAGAACATCCTCAGTGTAGAGTAAAGAAGTAGATCTCCACATGTGAATTATGTTGTTATTGTAAATTATCTAGTGATTTAGAAAATAACCTGCTGAGATACTAAGAGCTTTGTAGTATCAGAAGCAAACACTTGGCAAACCTGACATTTATCAGAAATGACACCTTGTTTCAGATATTGCACCTGGAAAATAGTGTGCTTCTTTTTTAAGACTTGTTTATGTTTCACTGTATATGGTATTACATTGCACTTCTCAGTGATAAATGTGTTGGGACATGAAAAATGATATATTCGAATGATGAATAAATCCTTCCTCTTAAGATAGTAGGTATCAGCAAGAGAGCTTTTAAAATGGCGCTTTTTGGCATATGGATCATTTGATGAGAGAAAATAAAATGGGCAGCAGTAGAAAAATTTATATCATACACCATAAATCATTTTTGCCCTTTATTTATGCTCACTACAAACAAATTACAGATATAGGGTATTTTAGTGTATGGTGATGCAAACTTGCAAACGTGTTTCGTATTGTGTTATGTTATACTATTTGTCCAAAGCATTCCTTGAGATTGGCATTAGAAAGGTTATAACCGTAGCTTTTATCTTATTAGCAGCTGGTAAGCTGACCACAACCACTTAAGGTTGCAAGAACCATGCTGCAGCCTAGCAATAACCGTGACAAAGATGTTCCAACAATTTTTAGCTGAGAGCACCGTGGCCATTTTGACTGCTAGTAGTAGCTTTTAGTTCTTGGCTGCTATTACTATAATAGAGGGGGCACTGCTGTAGCCACACATGGTTGATCTGCACATGGTTCTATAGACCAGTGCTTCTTAAAGTGTGGGTCGCGACCCCATATGGGGTCCCGCAAGTGAACAGGGGGATCGCGATCCAAGTACCCGGCCAGGACCGCCATCAGGAGGGTATGGCCGGTAGTTGTGTGAGGGGCCCAGGAGGTCTGGGCACCAAGCTGGATTGTTTTATTTCAGTTTAATGTATAATTTGCAGTGTAGTGTAGTTTTTAAGGTCGCGGCCCCCCCTGTGCACTTGGTAACTTCCTGAGCACGTGTGCACAGAAATAAGGGAGATGAGGAGAGAGAGACGCCGACAGACGCTGGGGGGAGAGATGCTGACAGACGCTGGGGGGGAGAGAGAGACGCTGACAGACGCTGGGGGGAGAGAG
>NW_017307267.1:425511-452889 GCF_000935625.1 Nanorana parkeri | reverse complement strand
GGGGGGGACACCGACTTACGCTAGGGGAGGGGGGAGACACCGACCGACGTTGGGGTCCCTTAAAAATTTCCTCGGCCAAAAAGGGGTCACGAGTGGAGAAAGTTTAAGAAGGCCTTGTTAGGATCCAGAGCGCATCTAGGGGGTGCAGGAGCTGAGACCTGCAGCTCCAGTGCTCACCTGCGGGTGTTTCCCAGCTGCCAGTACTTAGCCATCACCTTGTGCTTCCTGGGAGGATATTTAAACCCTCCCTGCAGTCAGGATGATGGCTCAGTATCGTTTCCTGTTTCCTGAAACTTGAACCCTGAGTCACCAGGTCCGGTGAACCCTGCTTTCTGTCCAGAGTCCTGTTACCAGTACCCTGTTTGTGTCCCGAGTCCGGTTACCCATTTGCAGTCCTAGATACCTCTTGTTGCCATTACCTGCCTTTCCTCCTGTTGCCATTACCTGCTTGTCCTCCTGTTGCCATTACCTGCTTGTCCTCCTGTTGCCATTACCTGCTTGTCCTCCTGTTGCCATTACCTGCTTGTCCTCCTGTTGCCATTACCTGCTTGTCCTCCTGTTGCCATTACCTGCTTGTAGTCTGGTTGATGTTACTTATTTATGTTTGCTTTTTTGGTGTTGTTTAGTTTTGCTGTTTATTAAACTGTATATAATACATTCTGCCCTGTCCGGTGTGGTCATAAGTGTTTGGTCCGCCTGTGTGGGTACCTGCGCAGGTGTGGGGTCACCTGTGGCGGTATCCTTGACAGGCCTGCTATAGACAATGATCCCAGAATTCTAGGTTACCTATGAAGCCTGCCTTCAACTCTGGGCTGAATATCCTTCTTTACATGGCCAGACAAGATGGTTAACGTCCCTAAAACCCGCCCAACCAATTGGAAGAAATTTGGGAAGCATCAGCCGCACAAGGTTATCCAATACAAGAAGGGTAAAGATTATCTCTATGCCCAAGGAAAAAGGTGATACGACTGAATGATATGGTGGGAAGAGCAAGCCAATTTTCTGGAAAAAGGCCAAGACGACCAAAAAGATTGTGCATAGGCTGGAGTGTGTTGACTCAAACTTGCCAATCAAAGAGGATGTTAGCTATAAAGAAATGCAAGCACTTTGAACTTGGAGGAGACAAGAAGAGAAAGGGATGTTTCAGCATCACTTTGAAAACAATAAAATCTCTAAAATAAAAAAATCTGGGCTGAATATAGAGAATGTATTGATGGAAGTGGTTCAAATTTTAATTTTTGGAGTACCCTAAACTACCTAAATTTTAAAGAAAACCAGTAAAACAAAAGGATAATTACACCAAACAGTGTAAGTTTGGGTTTTCTACATTGGATCACATAGAACATTTAGTGTATGGGTTGCTGATTCTTACCTTGTGGGCAGTCAGAGTTGAGCTGCCAGTGGTGCAGTGGAAATTATATGTTTCTTTAGCAGAGGGCATGAAGTGGTACAATACAGGTGTAGTTATCCATGATGGTTCCGCAGCTTTATTCTCCTGAAGGCAATACCGTAATTTTGCAAATCTGAAGTTTGGACAAAGACCTTTTGATGCCACAAAACAAAGCTATATTTCACTATATAACACCCATGGTCAACTATTAAATATTACTAATACAATGTGCTACCCTAGCACTAAACCTTGTCCTCCCCTTCACCCTAATGCTTACCCCCCCCAAAAATAATCCTTTACACTTACCCTACATACTAACACTAAAGCTTAGCCGCTAACTTAACTTTGAAACTGTATTGTTAACACTTAATTTTTCCCTAACGTTTAACCATGTGCCTAGTCCTTAAAATTAACCTCCTAACACCACACTAAACATTAACCCAGAAGAGTTAACATATGCCTGAAAATTAACTCTATCCCTGCTTTTAACTTTAAACCTTTACTCCCTCCCTTAAAAGGAGAACTATGGGGTTAGGGCTTTTTCCCATATTTCCCCTTAGGGTAACGGGAGGACACAAACTAGCGTCCTCCCGTCACCCTAAGCTCAGTATACCGCGAGCTACAGCAAAATGTAATATAGCGCAGCTTACCAGATCTTAGATGTGGTGGCTG
Organism: Nanorana parkeri; assembly: GCF_000935625.1. Lineage (NCBI taxonomy): Eukaryota > Metazoa > Chordata > Amphibia > Anura > Dicroglossidae > Nanorana > Nanorana parkeri. The sequence goes on along the minus strand of NW_017307267.1, from coordinate 450,827 downwards.
CATTAATTTTCTTCTCCAAATAAGAGTAGCCTGAGGGAGCAGATACCCCCTTGCCCCACTTTTCAGCTGTCCTTTGATCATATCTCTCTCTTTCTCTTTTTCTTCATGATATGATGTGAAGATAGCTGTCAGAGCAGAAAAATGGGACACATTTTGAAGGATCAAAGCAATGCAAAAACAGCCCCTTTGTAATATGAAAACTAACTCCATTTTTTTAATTTGGTGGCTACTGGCTAGCAGTCTGTGGCTACACACCAGACACTTGCTTGGTTTGGTGGGGTTCAGTGGTGGAAGCTGGCTGCATACTGGCTATGGCAGGAAGGAGACACTTTATAGAGAAAGTACAGGTGGATATCATGTAGATCAGTGTGTATGAACTACATGCTGTGGTATGTTCCCAGGCTTTGAAGACCTTGTCATTTGTTATATGGGTTACTTGCTGTCCATGGGTGATTGGAGTGAGTCCCTGGGAGATGGGAAGTCTCTCTGCACTGTAGACAGTCAGTGGCATCTAGACTGTGCTCTAAGTCTTCTCTCCCTGACCATGATGCCTAGAGTCCCTGTTGCACAACATAGCTTATAATTTCTTTCAGGTTTGTTAGAGACTCTTTAGATTGAGTTATGGTTTTGTGAATAAATTATCTGCTTGCACATTTCATCTGTATATAATGACTGATCCTAGCCCTGTTACAATTACCTATGGCAACTAAACTTAAGTGTGTCAAAAGTGTATCTAAATCAAAGCGCCTTTGCATGTAATAACTATCTCTGGTAGGCAGCAGCAAGTTCATTTATGTGTTTCTTACAACTCATTACAGACAATAACCTTTGCTTGTTGTAACTTTTGAAAAAGTAGTGATAGCAGAAGCTAGGATAATATTGCTGCGCTTGAAGTAAAGGCAGAATTTCAACAAAATATAACTTTTTAAGGTAAAGAATTCAGAGTAAATGCCACGACAAAGCAAATGTCTTGATTCAGTGCAGATTTTTTTCCAGGCCTCATTCTTTAATTATAAAAGGTTCTCAAATGATCCTCAAAAAAGAGGCCTGGAGAGAGATTGGAAATGGAGGAATGCAGGCAAACATGTAATGTGTGTTTCCATTGCTAGTTTCCTGTTTCACCCTTTACAAAACAACTTCTTGCTGCCAAGTTATTCAAAATAGTGAGATAATTAATGGCATTGGATCTGCCCCAATATTCAGCATGGACATGTGTTTTAACCTTTTCAGGATTACTGTACATCTAGGTCTGCTAAATACAGCTTGACTATATGCAGAACAGGGACAATCCTTCCCCTAGGCCCAGCTCCAGACAAAACTTTTTATTTTAGTTTTGGATAGATTGAAGAAGGGCTAGAGCCTTACTGTAGTTGGGTTTTATTGTCTTATGTTTTTCTGCTGTGGAGAATGAACCTTGATTCCTTTCCCTTTTATGCTAAAGGAAATACTGTATTTCCAAAGGAGACAAACAATTAAACTTCTTTTTAGTAAAGTAAAAAGGGTGTCTGAATAACTAAATATTAGTAGTCCATTGAAAGTTTCCTATATTTGTTTAGCAGGGCTGTCCCTAAGGTTTTTGCCACCTGAGGTGATGTCATCCCTGGTGGGGGGTGGGTGCTGGAAGAAAATGTTCACAGGGGAAGGGGGGTGGGCCTCACGGTTGTTATGCTTGTGGTTGAAGAAGGGCAGGATGGACCTTAGACAGTGCTGCCAGGGGCTCTGTCTAGCATCCCACCCATCTCACTGACTTCACTGGTTTCCAGGAACTTGGGGGGATGCCAGCCAGAGTGTTTAGCTCAGCTCATGGCAACTGGTGACAGCAGTGAGCTAGGCGGAAAGCAGCACAGAGCATCATAAGTTGCTAAGAGCTCTTAGCAACCTGGGAACCTGTGGCCACCCACCTGCCACCCCCACACCACTCAGGCACCCCCAATCAGATGTCACCTGAAGCAACCGCCTCAGGCTGCCTCAATATAGGGACAGCCCTGTTGTTTAGAATTTTGGTGGTTGCTGGCAGAGAATGTTCACTGGGGAAGGAGGGTGGGCCTTGCTGTCAGTGGCTCTGTCTAGCATCCCACCCATCTCACTGACTTCACTGGTTGTCAGGAACTTGGCGGGGCACCGGCCAGAGTGTCCAGCTCACTCTCAACAGAGAGTCATGGGCATAATGGTGCTCTGTGCTGCTTTTCCGCCCAGCTTACTGTTGACAGGAGCTGAGCTGGTCACTCTGGCTTGCGTCCCGCCAAGTTCCTGGAAACCAGTGAAGTGGGTGTAATGCTTGCCAGAGCCCCTGACAGCGCAGTCTAGGGTCCACCCCCGCTTCCTCGAACACAAATTAGTATAACAACTGCAAAGCCCACCTCCCTTACCCGGTGAACATATTCTGCCAGCACCCATCCCCCATCAGGGATGACATCACCTCGGGCAGCAAAAACCTTAGGGATTTGCTGCTGTAAACAAAGCTAGCAGGGTCTTGTCCTGTATTAAAAAGGGGATGTATTGCAGGGACAAGTCTATAATTTTGCCACTTTATAGATCATTGGTTCGACCTCATCTGGAGTACGCGGTCCAGTTCTGGTCACCAGTACTAAGAAAAGATGTCCTTGAGTTGGAAAAAGTCCAGCGGAGGGCAACCAAACTAATTAGGGGTATGGAGGACCAGAGCTACGAGACAAGGCTACTAAATTTAAACATGTTCACATTGGAGGTGAGGAGATTGAGGGGGGATATGATCTCCATGTACAAAATGTTCAATGGTGGCAGCAACATTAGCGATAAACTGTTTAAAATTAACTCCATTTCAAAAACTAGAGGCCACCACCTAAAATTGGTGGAAAAAAAATTCCAGCACAAGGGGCGAAGGGGGTTCTTCACAGTAAGATCAGTTAGGGTCTGGAACTCACTGCCACAGACAGTGATTTCAGCAAAGAATGTGGAATTGTTCAAGAAACTTTTGGACGATTTCTTAAGGGACCGTAATATACAGGGGTACAGGTACTCCTAGAATGAGATCCTAATAGGTTGGACTTGATGGACTAATGTCTTTATTCAACCTCAAATACTATGTAACTATGATTGCCCTGATAATCAAATATAGGAAACTTTTAATGGATTACTGATATTTAGTCAGACACCATTTATACTTTACAAAAAAAGAAGTTTAATTGTTGAATGTGTCTCCTTTGGAAAAAATTCAAGGTTGGCTGTTTCCATGCTTTGGCTATAGTCTGACGAGTGGCTAAAAAGATGGAAGTTGACAATTTCCCACCACTCTTTGAGAGTTTCGTAATTGGCCTACCCAATAAGGGCTCCCAGGGATTGCAAACAGAGTGGTTAGGGACCATTCTCAGAAAATTATAGACTCATATCCACAGCCTCTGTAAATTTAGGCACTGGCACCAGATGTGGAGGAGCGTACCCCAAGCATCACATACAATGAAGCACTGAGGAGAAGATCCCGGTGCAAACTTGGAAACTCTGTCAGGAGTCATGTATCAACGGAACTGCACCTAATGGGCATTTTCCTGAGCCAAGACGTTAGGTGAACATCTTGCTGCAGTGAGCCATATCTTGCCCCATTCAAGTAAATCCAAAGGGTCACCTAAATCATGCTCCCTGACTAGCATATAAGGAAATTTGGGGGTCCTTACTGGAGATGTCAGCGCAGCGTACAATAAAGAAATAAGGGCCCGCGGAGTGTAGATTCAATTTACAGCGAGATTAAAAAAGCGTAAGATTGCATGGACAACCCCTGCAATGCTTGAGAAGTGAGTGAACATAACTCTGAATCTGAAGATATCTGAAGTTCTCCATCAAGGGAATCTGCCAGTGGCAATGCAAGTATTGAAAATATTTGATCCCATCCAGGGACAACAGGTCATGGATGAAGGAGAGGCCCTTATGAGACCACCAACTGAATGCCAAGGGATTTTCAAAAGTCGGGAGAAAAGAGGGATTGCCAAGAATACCTGAAAGGAGAAGATGAGGTGATTTGAGCCCGCGAGAATATTTGACCGAGTCCCAATGTTTTAAGGCAAGTCGTAGAGTAGGGTCTTGTATAGGAGGGTGAAGAGGAGGGGGAATCCATAACAGGTTAAAAATAGGGACGGGGGAACATTGCACAATATCCATTAGGGCCCACTGAGGCAAATTCACAGTAGCATAGAGCAAGGTCAGTGGTGCAATTTGAGCGGCTATATAATACTTCCCCAAATGAGGAGTGCCAAGCCCCCCCCAACTGTCTATGGCAATGCAAAACATGGGTGGCTAGTCTAGGTTTGTAAGTCTGCCAGATGAACCAGATAATTTTTCTTTGTTCAATTCGCAGAATGGGGCCCGGTATGTGGACTGGCAGGACTCTGAAGAAATAAAGGATTTTGGGAAGGTAAAACATCTTAATGGCATGAATCCTGCCAAACCACAACAAAGGCATGTCATGCCAGGAAGTTAGAAGGGCCGATCAGTCTCTGAAGATTGGGGAATAATTCTCCTGAAAAAGGGAGTCACACGACAAAGTGATCTGGATTCCCAAATAATCCATAAATCAACTAGACTAGGTGAAGTTGCCAGGGTGGTAGCGTAACATTGAGCACATTAGACTTACTGGATTATTCACAAAAGTGTGAAGAGTTTGGAGGCAGGAGAAGTGAACAATCTAGGACAAAATAGCTGATTTGGAAAAGTTCTCCAATTCAGCTCACTTTCCAGTTCAGCTATGTTGTCCTAGATTGTTCACTTCTCCTGCCTTCTCCAAACTCTTTACCCTTTTGTGAATAACCCTACTAGTTTTGTTAACCCAAAGACAAGAGATTGCTTCAAACCACAACAAAATACAGAAGTTAGGAAGTGACATGTGATGGAAAGTGAGGACTAATAGGATGTGATTTGCATATAGCGGATGTTTATGGTGGGTGCCAGCTAAGTCTAGGCCATGGATTGAGGGCTAAGATCGAAGCCAAAAGGTCCTCACTGAAGCCCCACTTACGTAAGGCAAAAAACATGTACTGCCAAGATAGCGTTTCAAATGCCTTGTAAACATCCAGGGAAGGTAACATCAACTCCACAGATCTCGAGCCAGCTAAGTAAACAAGTTTAAGAACATGGTGAACATTGTCCCCTGCCTGCCTACAAGGCACGAAACCAACCTGATCTTTGTGAATAAATCGACCCAGAAAGGTGTTAGTACTTGAGCCCAAAACGTTAGCCATAAGTTTAAAGTCAATATTGAGCAGTGAAATGGGATGGAAATTGGACAATGAGTGAGGATCTGTAGACGGCTTAAGTAGCATAACAATGTGTGCCTTAAGAGCCTCAGGGGGGAGAGGGTTGCCCCTTTTGAGAAAGTTGAACATAGAGGTCAAATGAGGTAGGAAACGGTAGGAAATTTTGTTGTGAAATGAAGAAGAATATCCATCGGTCCCAGAACATTTGTTAAGCTTGAGTGACTTGATGGCTAAATGAACATCATCCTCAGTGATGTCAGCATCTAGTCATTGAAAAAAAGGATTCTGCCTCTTTCAAGAGAAAAGGGGATGGAGCCGCATAGATTTGAGAGATGGCGACAGAATTCTTCCAAAACTACATGTGGATTGCTAGTGGGGACAGAGCCATTAGTACACAAGGAAATCGGACGTTTCACAGGTTCAAAGCAGCAGGGACAAGGAACTCGGTTTATTGCTAGGCACATAAAACTGCCTAGCCCAGCCAGAGTCACGGACACCCAATTAACTACTCAGCAAAGAGATCTGGGCTATCTTCAGGGTTAGTGGAAAGCCTGGAAGCTGCATTGTCCCACAGATCCCAGGGTGCCATCTTGCTCGACACATGGTGATTACATGGAGTCTTCAGAGTCTATGTCAGACGCTTGTTTTTAGTTTGCAGACTCCTCATCAATGGGTGTCCAGAGGTGTTAGGAACCCGGTCTACCGTGAGAAGAAGTCAGAGTGCAGAGCGGTGTCAGAAAGTAGCCATCTTACACCGCCACGCGCGTGCGCCCCCCCCCCTTAGCATGCCTGTTGGGGAGCCCGGCAAGTAAGGCGAGGGGTGTAGCACAGGGTAGACACATGTATACTGACCCCTAGAAACAATCAGGCAGCTTTACAGCCACCAGAATCACTTCCAGTGTAATGCTGACAGTCTGCTTTACACAGGTAAACAGAATAGCCCTTGGGATTCTGTTTACAGGGGCCCACTACTGCCAATGTATGACATATGTTGGTGGCAGCAACATTTTTAAAGGACTTTTTTTATGGTGTGTTGTGGAGTTTTTTTATTTATAACTCTTTGGGAATGTGTAAAGGGTACCGATGTATCCCTGTACACATTGCTCTGGATTGGGCAGATATCTGGGTCCTCCCTTATTGTATTGGGGTCTTACAGATTCCACTACAGATGCTTCAATTCCCCCTCCCCCTGCAAGGTACCCCCCAATGTTGAAATTCATGTGGACTTAATCATACTGTTCCATAACACTATATGCAACTTTTAGGCATCCCCTAGCATGTTATTTAAAGGATTTGTATATATTTTGAGTGTTGCCCATTAAACCACTTGAAAAATTCCTTTCCCTGCTAAATGGTATTTTTACATTTTTTTTGCTTTGGTATATGTTCCCAAATAGAAGTGTCCAGCTACCAGTTCACTTTTTCAACAATAGTTTGCTTATTATTTTTTTTAAAAGGCCAGTAAAAACAGTTAGCCGTGCTTCCCATAGACTTTAATGTTGATCGGCGCTAAGTTCCAGGTTTACAGATCCCATGATGAGTTCAAACCGAACCCAGCATGAACTGAAAGCAGATTCCCTCATGGCTAGCTGGTACTATTTTTCTATGTTATCTCTATAGCAAAACTGCCAGTAGTTACAATTTTTTTAAGACAAATGGGAGAGAGTGACAAGTATTTGTCAGATCTTGATGATAAGCAATTGTGTGGGTAGATGACCAAAAAAATTACTAAAAAAATTGCATTCAATATATACAAATATTTTCCATAAGGGTGGCCACCGACAGTTTTTTTTTCAAAGTGTTTCAGAAATTGCTGTGCATGCCCTTTATTACTTTTATTACATTTCTCGAAAAGGAGTCAGGTAAAGCTATCCTTTTCATATTCATAGGTATTCACTTTTAAATTAAATTACTTTGTTTGCCATGAGTACATTTGTATGACACAGTTAAGCAAAGCTTGAACTTTTGAGGACTAAAATAATTACATTTCTATTGTTTAAGTGTTTCAAAATCACCTTTGCGTAAGTTACATTTTAGCCAAAATACCTTAATTTCTTTGAGTGTCACAGCAATTGCCATTTTATTTAAAGTGATTACTTTTCACTGTACTTAACATTTGTTCCGTATTTAATAGAACTTTACTTCACTTTTGCTCAGCATTTAACAGAACTCTACCTGACTATTAATGTAACCTGACAATGTAATTTAATTTGCTGAAAATCGGTGCATACCTCTCTTTTTTCTGATATATCTGTCTGGTACCATTTAGAGAATATACTGTGTATGTATATATATCTAGATATCTATATATCTGGATATATAGATATCTAGATATCTATATATCCAGATATATATATATATAGATATATATACATACACAGTATATTCTCTAAATGGTACCAGACAGATATATCAGAAAAAAGAGAGGTATGCACCGATTTTCAGCAAATTAAATTACATTGTCAGGTTACATTAATAGTCAGGTAGAGTTCTGTTAAATGCTGAGCAAAAGTGAAGTAAAGTTCTATTAAATACGGAACAAATGTTAAGTACAGTGAAAAGTAATCACTTTAAATAAAATGGCAATTGCTGTGACACTCAAAGAAATTAAGGTATTTTGGCTAAAATGTAACTTACGCAAAGGTGATTTTGAAACACTTAAACAATAGAAATGTAATTATTTTAGTCCTCAAAAGTTCAAGCTTTGCTTAACTGTGTCATACAAATGTACTCATGGCAAACAAAGTAATTTAATTTAAAAGTGAATACCTATGAATATGAAAAGGATAGCTTTACCTGACTCCTTTTCGAGAAATGTAATAAAAGTAATAAAGGGCATGCACAGCAATTTCTGAAACACTTTGAAAAAAAAACTGTCGGTGGCCACCCTTATGGAAAATATTTGTATATATTGAATGCAATTTTTTTAGTAATTTTTTTGGTCATCTACCCACACAATTGCTTATCATCAAGATCTGACAAATACTTGTCACTCTCTCCCATTTGTCTTAAAAAAATTGTAACTACTGGCAGTTTTGCTATAGAGATAACATAGAAAAATAGTACCAGCTAGCCATGAGGGAATCTGCTTTCAGTTCATGCTGGGTTCGGTTTGAACTCATCATGGGATCTGTAAACCTGGAACTTAGCGCCGATCAACATTAAAGTCTATGGGAAGCACGGCTAACTGTTTTTACTGGCCTTTTAAAAAAAATAATAAGCAAACTATTGTTGAAAAAGTGAACTGGTAGCTGGACACTTCTATTTGGGAACATATACCAAAGCAAAAAAAATGTAAAAATACCATTTAGCAGGGAAAGGAATTTTTCAAGTGGTTTAATGGGCAACACTCAAAATATATACAAATCCTTTAAATAACATGCTAGGGGATGCCTAAAAGTTGCATATAGTGTTATGGAACAGTATGATTAAGTCCACATGAATTTCAACATTGGGGGGTACCTTGCAGGGGGAGGGGGAATTGAAGCATCTGTAGTGGAATCTGTAAGACCCCAATACAATAAGGGAGGACCCAGATATCTGCCCAATCCAGAGCAATGTGTACAGGGATACATCGGTACCCTTTACACATTCCCAAAGAGTTATAAATAAAAAAACTCCACAACACACCATAAAAAAAGTCCTTTAAAAATGTTGCTGCCACCAACATATGTATATATACAGATGTGGAAAACATTTTTGGTTACCCTCCTTCTCACTTTATTCCTCCTAAGTGATGAAATTTAAAGCAATTGTTTCAATTGTTGCATGCCTTTGGTATGCCAAAGAGTAAAGCAAAGAAAGTGTGAAAATAGATAAACGGTCAGCTTGTACAGATATATTCTAAAATAGCCTGGTTAGAATTGTTGGTAACCCTAGAACATATTATCAGTAACTGGATTATAGTATAGTATTTCAGACCAACTGTTTTATGTAATTGTATTACATATGTCTTAATTTTAGTAATCAGTCAATTAGCTTATTTAAATGGAGAAAAGCAGTCACTCTTCTGTTTGGTATGATTGATTGTGTACTCCACACTGAACTTACCAGACCATAGAAACCAAGAGAGAGTTGTCTGTGGAGATCAGAAAAAAAGAAATATAGGCCAGCATATCAAAGGTAAAGGCTATACGACCATCCTCAAGCAGCTTGCTTTTCAAGTGACTACATTTGCAAATATAAAGAAGTTTAAAATCCATTGATTGTAGCCAATACCCCTGGACATGGCCGCAAGATGAAAATCCATACCTGCCTGCATTGCAATGAGACTCAGTGGTCACATCACTAGGCCTAAAATAAGGTATGAAATGAACACTGAAATGTTTTATTTACAAATTTTACTTGCATGTTTGTGTGGCAAAATAAAAAATCAGCTTCAGTTTATTTTATACTGAAAAATGGCCTGGATGGGAAGGGGGTTTAACACCGCGGATGTCAACTGGTTAATATGTGTTAGGCTGATATTATATATTACAGTATTGATTTTTAAAATGAAAGTGCAGTTGTCCTTTTAAGTACTAGCCTCTTTACCTAGCTTTAACCTTAACATATTTGGTCAAACAGTTAATACAGCACACAAAACAAAAAATAGCATGGGTCCTACTCTTTGGATATTGTTGCAAGTAAATACAGAATGCCTAAGAACAGATTATTCTCTGTGGGGCCAAGAATCAGTTCTGCTTGACTGCAGATCATCATGGGGTTATGTAAAGACGGGAGTTTAATATTCACAGATCATAGAAATCTGCTTCAAATAATTACTGCTGCAATGTGAAATTAATATTGAAAGACTTTGCAATTGTAAGCCATATTAAAGCAGAACACCAGCCAAAACAAACAAGATAAAAATTAATACTTCATTAAAAAATAAAATAACAAATATTCACCTTCAGTCCAAGGATTGTCCCCACAGTATTTTTTTTTGCCACTGGATGTCATCAATCTGATGGCTGGCTTCATCCAACCCATTTCTTATGAGTCCAAGTCATCCTGAACCTGCTCCAGCCTGTGACTGGACAGTGAAATGTGAAGCAGCACAGTAATTAGCCCATCTCTCTGCCACCCCACTTTCTCTTCTTGTTAGCATACTTCTTGTCAGTACATGAACTGATTGGCTCCTTGTGCTGCTACTTTTTCCAACACTCCAGCTCTGCTATATAGAGACTGCTGGAGGCTGTTACCAGGTCAAATATAGGTACGTACCCTCCTTGCATTTAAAATACGTTTAATGAGCTAATTGCTCCATGGGATCTCAAGGTGATTCTGCACTGTAAAATTTCCTTGCTACCCCTTGGCATTCAACATAACTCATTAGATAAAGACACCATTGTTGCATGGAGTGAAATATGGAAAGCTCTGAAACTTTCCCTGTTTATGTCATCTAACTGCTCAATATTGGGCCACTCAATGTTCTCACAGGGATTAAAATGGGCTGAACTCTATTCCACCCAAATAATTTCAAACCTTACTCCTTCCAGGAACTCGTACAATCTTATCACATACCTTCTCACAATTTTCTACATTAACTACAAATTATTAATACGTAGAGAAGTTTTTCTGGATCACCTAAAGAATTCTTCTCTTCATTGTTCCTGGATGCACTCATCTCGTCCAGATCTTACTCCGTCTCGGCTCTGTATCTCAATCTTCAAGTTTTATTTCTTAATCCTCTTTCGAGATCGAATGTAAAAGAATGGGTGATGGACTTTGATGATCCGGATCTAGTGGACAAGCTTCTTATTGGATATGCAAAAGTAAGGTCTGTGACCACAAATTAAACTTGGCGTGAGACCCAATTTCAATTATCCTCTGCTACTTCTTCCTACTATATATCAACACCATTCTGTCCTGGCAACCAGACTTGGATGATACTCTTTGTTTGGTTTCTTTGCTCCATCTAAGGGGGCTCGAGGCCTATCGGTTACAAAGGCATGGACTGGTTACATATTTGTCTCCTTACAGCTAGAAGATGTCTCATGTGACACTGGAGTGACCCCTACTGTCCCAACGGTCCAGGACATTATTAGGGATCTAAAATTACTACTTTGCAAAGAAAAACTGGATGCGGAACTGCAAAAAGATACCCGTACGAAATCCTTTTTTGTCAGGTGGGGATATTTCATTAGTAAATCCTTTGCTGCCTCAGAGATTATACAACTAGCTGGCAATTGAGAGCAGACATGCTGAATGCCTTGGGGGATTTGTGAATAGATTCAGATGGAGAGATCCTTTTGGTTGAATTATTTAACAGGTTTTAGGGCAAACTGCTACATAACACAGAATGCAAATGTTTATTTGGATTGGTTATACATATAATGATTATTTGGGATTTTGTATGAGGCTTGATATATGTCTTTTTACATGATGTGCAATACGCTACTTACCTCGATCGCTGAGTGATGATGTTTGTTATGATTTTATTGTTACATGTTAAAAATGTAATAACATTTTATTGAAATGAAAGAAAAATACATTTAATGATGTATTAATATTTACAGAGCTGAATTGTTTGTGCCTTATATACCTACCTAGAGTCCAGCTTTAAACGCTATCTGAACAAAAGCCTTGGCCACTTATGTGGATGAAAGGGTAAGAAGAGTATTCCTTGGTAACTCAATAGTGGGATCAATAATTTTTCATATAGCAAATCCCTTTGACAATAATTTGACTATAGACGGTGGCAATAACCTATAACCCTGTAAAGTACCTCCATTAGTTGGAATACATTCATCTATTAGTGAGTACTGAGCCATTTTCCGGTTCCTCCAGTTTTTGCCTATGTAGCGTTGCTCGATAGAATATACTGTAACTTTGGATTGTATTTTTCTTGTAAAGATCATTTCACTATATTGGGCACAAAGCATTAATGATCTCACACCATGCTTAAAAGAGTAATACTACATCATCAATATTTGTGAAATTAAATTGAATCTAGTGTATACTGTGTATCACTAGAAAATTTCCAATGTACACAAAGACAGAAGGAAAGTCCTGGACGTCTCTCAGGTACTTACAGTTTGGGGGTCTCCAGCCTTGGATCTTAAATGCAATAACTTCAACGTGCACAATTCTACTATTATCTATGCCTTATAGAATATCATTAATCATTCTTGAATTTGTTTGCTTTAAAAAGCAATATGATTTATGCAATCTAGAAGATTTCAATTTTCACAACTGAAGAATTCTATTTCTTTTTTCTTACAAGCAAAGACTGTATAGCTAGGTTATGTTTTCCTTTTTTTTCTGGAGTTGTACATCTGTGTTTAAAAAGCATATGAATGTACTAGCAGAAATCCCACAGCAATAATCTGCTATAGATTAAGGACATGCCAACATGACTAGTTTCCTCTGTTGTAAACCAAGCATAGCACTGATAAACCTCACTGAAGTACTGAAATCAATTGATCCATTCAGTGGATCTCTATAGTGTGCATGTTCCCCAATGATTACATGGATGTGCCCTCAGTATTTTATAGCATTATAAACAAACCTGGCCACCCACTAACAGAGTTAGCAGGCATCTAAGGAAAAGGGGACTTTAGCAGCACAATATTATATTCCCTGTGGCATTTATATAAATAATAACATAGGTAAACCTGCTTTTCTTTTTTCCAACAAAAATAGAAAAAGGTTTTTCAATTGTTCTGTATTGTTGCCAGTACAGAAACAGAAATACATCTCTGGACTTTTAAGACACAAAAACTGTGCAACTCAATGCAATATTTATTTTAAAAAAAATCAGATTTATTTATTTATTTAATTTATTGTATAAAAATTCATTAAAACACATATCAAAGAGAGTTTATATATAAATTATATGATCCTTCTACATATTTTTAGATATTATACCTCCTATACCTTACATTCCCAATTGTCCTTGGAAGATATATTTTCATCTTTCGGTCTCATATGAAATTCACATGTTGTTTACATCAATAGTATGGTCAGTGAAGAAAAGGCATTCTTTTTCACATTTCACAGATGTTATATCTACTTTATCGGGAGATTTTCAGGAGGTCATAAATAAATGTTAAATGTTTAATTAAAGATGGTCAAATCCAATTAATCCTTCAATGCTGTAGAATGCCTACCTGGTTGGAACAATAGGGGAAAGGAGCAGAGCAAACCCAAAACTCTTACGCCTCCAAGCTAAAAAAATAGGCGAATCTTAAAGTGTAGATGTTAATAATATATAAATATCAGCACTCAAGCAATCTTGAAATGCATGATTTTAAGATGCCTACAACAAAATCTTGTTATTCATAGGCAACATGTAAAAAGATCTATAAAAGCCTGTTTATCCTGACCCACCCATCAAGAAAAAAAACAGCCTGTAAGGCCAAATTCCAGCCACTACTATACATCAGTTGGGATACCTGTTTGTAAGAAGATCATTGTGCTAACAGGTGTATCTTATGACAAATATAAATATGTAGCAGGTCATCATGTAGAGAACCAGAACAGGTTCTGTCTGGAGTTTGTGTCACCCAGATTTCTTCCGGGACCTCTAGTAAGCCTCAGGGTTTACACCTTGCCTCAATGGCAATTTAGTGCAGGTGAGGCAAATAGGCAGTGCTTTGTAGCCTAGGGAGCAGACAGTCTGAATCTGCTAGAGCACAAGGTTGGTCACTGTGATTATTGTGAGGCCTGACAAACAATAGGTTTGTGCGGGTTGATAGTCAGTCCTATCTTATGTGTAGTTAGTGCCGGAAAACAGCTAGGATTTTGTTTTTGAATTGTTGACTTTATTTGAGCAGTGTACAGCATTGTATATAGCCTGTCGAATGCACCAATAATGTATGTGTGTGTCCAAACACTACATATAAAGGTCAGCTGCATGGAGGAGCTATTATGTCAAGGGTACCTTTGAAGGTTGGTTCTCTGCCACATAATCTATGAGATGGGCTATATTCCACAAGCTTATTTGGTAAGTCATCAACTTTGTTAACATTTATGTAAAAGTGTGTGTATTTTTTCATTATTAATAGCTGGAAGTCCCCCCCCCCTGGATTTCCACTCGCCCCCACGCAATTTTCACTCGCCAATTGCGAGGGGGCGAGTGGAAATTTTGAGCCCTGGCGTAGGAGAAGATTAAAACCCCTGCTAATTTATTTATGGTTGTTTGTGTCCTATTGGGTTGATTTGCTTTCACTTTCTGTCCCAGAGACACAACAGAAAGTTAGAGTACATCTCTTTAAGTACGGGGAAATCTCCTCTCAGACAGCAGTCTCTAGAACAGATGTTCCCATTGCAAGATTTCCCTTTACCTCTTGTTCTGGGGACATCTCTAAAATTTGGGATTTTCCCCCACACCTTCATTCTTAGTCACCAGTACAAATAGAGAAGTGAATCTCCACAATGAAGACACAGCCTGAAATAAAAACTTGACAGAGTGTCTAACCCGTCCCCACTCTATCCAAAACTAAAAAAGGGTCTTGCCTAGAATTACACTTTAGAGAAAACACTGAATACTGAATGCAGAAAAACTTAGATAATATGTAGGCTTTGATTTCTGACTTTCTTCAAAAACTAGCTGCTCCGCCTCAATAATCCGTGAGTCACTGACCAGGACCAAGCATGCAGCCATAAAATCAGACTGTTTGTTTGTTCTATATAAGTGACTCCAAAGATATTGAAATTGTTGGATTGGCATGACAAATATGCAACTATTGCTTTCAAACGGAAAGGTTGGCAGTTGTGACAAACACATTTGCTGTAGTACATGTTCCTTTAAAGCAGGGGTAGGCAACCTCCGCACTTCAGCTGTTGTGAAACTAAAAGTCCCTCAAGGCATTGAAAGACTCTGACAGTTGCAAATGCATGATGGGATTTGTGGTTTCACTACAGTTAGAGTGCCGTGGTTGCCTAACCCTTCAAAGTATATGTATAGCCAGAGCTTTTTCTTTTTTAGTTTTGGATAGAGTATAGAATGGTTAACACACCTTTCAGTTGTTTTTTTATTTCTGTCTGTGTCTCACGTAGGAGATTTCCCTGCACTTACTGCACCAGAGATACAAGAGGAAGTACTGTAAGAGGACATCTCCTCAAAGTGAGATACTATCCCTTCTTAGACAGTTGTCACCAGAACAGGTTTACCCACTGAAAGATTTCTCCTAACCACTGGTTCCTTTGACAACTTAAAAATGTTGGGTTTCCCATCACTTTCTAAGCAGGACCAATAGTAACAGTGATTCTCTCCAATGGGTACATAGGCTTAACTCCCAGAGACAAAGGCATGGTGGGATTTGTAGTTTCACCACAGCTGGAGTGTCAAGCTTGCCTACCCCCATAGTAGGTAATTTAACCTAGTGCCATACACCCAAAACAAAAGCTGACAATGCACTAGTATATTTCTTAATGAAAGATCTTTCCTTACCAACAAAAGATCTTTCTCTACCATCTGATAATGCCATCAGAGACTAGATGAATGTCGAACAAAATTTTGTGTTTTATGTTAACATGCAATTTTGGAATGAGTGGAGTCTCCCAAACAAAAAACACATTCACTGTTAGAATTTTGTTTGTTTGAGAAAAATTTCCATCGTACTCCTTCCATTTTTTTATCACTATGGTTGACTCCATCAACTAATAGAAAGTAGAACGAATGCTCTTTCATACGAACGTTCTTTTGAAAATCTACTAGTGTATGGCCACCTTAACATTTCCATGTTGGAGTGCTGACCTAATTGAGCCCTGAGTTGGGTTAAAGGAGAACTATGGGGTCAGTGTTTTTCCCTATAGTTCTCCTTAGGGTAACGGGAGGACACAAACTAGCGTCCTCCCGTTACCCTAAGCTCAGTATACTGCGAGCTACAGCTCGCGGTATACTGAGACGCCGGAGCGGATCCCGACGTAGATGACGGGATCCGCCCAGCTGCGTGAGTGACAGCTGGCTCTGCCTATCTAGAGGCAGAGCCAGCTGTACCCGCCCCCTCCCGCTTCCATTCCGCCAGTCATCGTTGGCAGATCGGAGAGGGGAGAGGGGGATCCAGCCCCTCCCCCGGTCACGCCAGAGAGCCGTGACAGGATCGAGAGGTGAGCGAACCTGGTATGTGTTCGCTCACCTCCCGATCTACTGAGCCGACCTGTGACAGTCTCATTGTCACAGGTCGGCTAGAACTATGAGGTGAGTGGAAATCACTCATCTCATAGTTCTCCTTTAAATAACTTTTGACTTTGGCTCTGAACACAACACACCAAGTCATCAGAATGGGGAACACTAAAAATAAATGACAGTGTCTCTCTCTAATAAAATACAAGATATGTCAAGATATTGCAGTCTAAAACGCTGACATGAGAGCTAAAGGAAATAGTGGAATATAGTATCAGAGTGTGACTTTTTTTTTTCTGTGGTCATCTTATTAGCACTGCTGCACCTTGCAAAAGACTGATTTGTATTCAAATACATGTGTGATCCCATTTCAATTGTTTGCTTTCTCACACAGTACTTTCACCTACGCCCCTCCTCTCATTTGAAAGTCAGTGGGCTTCTTCCTGCCCTGAATACCACAGTCCCAATTTATTCAAACTCCCATCATTAGCACCAGTCTCCCACTGAAATTATGAATGAAAAGGCTTGTTGTTCTTTACAAATAACCCAGGCTTTCTCGGTCAGTCAAATTCAAATGGAAGTGACTGCCAGGAGAAGTGTTTGTATGATGGACAGTTCACTCACCAAGTGAACAAATAGCACAGGAAGTTTTTCAAGAAATATTTCAGGATGACTTGTTAGTCTTCCGTCACAAACAATGATAAATCAGAAGGCACAGGATGTCTTTAACTGATGTCAGGACCATTGAATGACGCATACAACTGTTACAAACCTTCTCTCTCTCTCTTTTCCTCATGGACAACGTTTTTTCTATGCTCTGTAATGCCTTTCTAATCTTAATTTAAATTACCTCTTTAATATATGGTATAAGTAAACAATGGCAAATACCTTTCTTGGTCATACATTGGCATTGTGTTGTGCTATTTCTTATTTTTGTTTGTTTTTATTATTATTAATAATATCATCATCATCATCATCAGTATGATCACTACTCTTGCTGTGACTAGTATTTTTGAATGGTAGTAGATACAGATTTTAGTAACTCTGTAACTTTTATGCTTTATTGGATAATGTTTATGCATTTTTACTGTTGCTACTGTTGTTGCTGAGTTACAGAAGTAGAAAATCTGCTATATTTTATTCTTTTATTTAAAATATGACCCTATGAGCCTGATTTACCTTGGTTGAATGTTTATTGAAAGGCAGTATTCCCAGCAAAGCTGTAAAAAATGTTTTCCAGCACATTTATTCAAACACGTGCAGTTAAAATCAATGAAGCTAGCAAGAAGCTGGTATGAAATTTAACAGACCCTTTAATCAACATTTTTAAAGTATGTGCATCTATTTTAATGTTGCTGATGATTTTTATGATAAAAAAATGAAATGTATTTAACTTTGAAAATCTTAGAGGTGTCACAGTGAATGTATTTAGTTCAAGTTCCACCATAGGGATACAGAAATTTTTAACACATGACAAGGATCCTAACTTGGGAGAAGCCAGTCTAATTGAATTTGGTTTTCTGAATCTAGCGTGAAGTTTATGAACCTTACTCCCAAACCCAATACATTCTAATGGAAGCAAATCTTGTTATTCAATTCTACCCATTTGTAAGGCTAATTAGGAAGCTATTGTCAAAGGATGTGGTAAGCTGGACACTTTCGTGGGGGACATGTACCAATGCCAAAATTCAAATTAAATTTAAAAAAAAAACAATATCTCTCCCTATACTGAATTGTGAGCCCATCTTTTTATAGAAAGGGGGCTGGTTCATGTATTCCTTTAAATGATTGGATTTTGTGGCTCAGCTAACCAGGGGCAAAGGCTCTAAATGCGCTTATAGATTGTTCCTTTTTTCTGTCGATGAACCTGAAAACTTTCTGGCTAGTAGTTCATAAACTTTGTGAATCCCAGGATTTGTGGCAAACCTATGGTAACGCCGCGATGCATAAACTTTGCTAATTCTAGGATTTGCCACAAAACCAATGATAACTGTGAACCTGAATCTCATTCCCAGTTCTAACTCATCTACACGTTGCTAAGAAGGCGTTTTATTAAATGGTTTTGTTGTCTTTTTTTACAAAATATATTTACCTTTACTTTTTATCCTGTAGATAGGGGGTCGTGGAGTAAGGGAAATCTCAATAACAGCAACAGAGACAGAAAAAAAGCGTGGCTGAAATTGGTCTTAAAAAACATTCATTTATTATTTGTTATTATACAAATGCATGTAATATTACTACTACTACTGCTACTAATAATTAAATGTTATACTATAGCAGCAGATGTAGTAGTTCTTGTAATCATCACAATTATGATCATATTTTTAGAAGTGTCAAGGTAGTTCTTCCACTGTTTTATTGCATAATAATTCTGTGTTTCATATGTATTTCTTTTACTTTAATGAATGAAACATCTATTGACTTCTCCAGTAAATGCAGTTCTGGTTCAGCAGACTGAAGTGAAGATTCCCTGCAGTGGAAACACCTACACCTCCAGTTAGTATTGTTGAAACCAATTGAGAGACAGCCACCATTTATTTGATTTTGAATGCAAAGAGTAGGTCACATAGTGGAATTAGCAAAACCCCCAGCTGAGGAGTTGTATTCCTCTCCGCTCTCTTTTCAGAACAGGGCAAAAGGTAATTGACAGGCTGATTGTGTAGCTAAGGCCCCAGTCACACATTTTAATAATAGCTGTCTGAGGTGATGAGTGAAAAAGGACTGTTCAGGAAACACTTTAAGCACTACAAGTGGACAGGCGTCAGTGACTTCCATGTACTTTCTGCCACAAGCATCTCTTCCAAAAATAACATGAAACCTTTAAACACTGGAGCTGTTTTCCTGTACTGAGTAGAGGGGCACATGTTTTCTCGAGAATATATATTCTAGTATGTAACACCAATATATATATAATAAAAAATTACTGTAATTTGTCATTGTGTTAACTATAGAACATACAGTAACTATCACAAACAGAGATTAATTTCAACTATTTGTCCTCAAGGCTGTTTTATTATGTCCAAACCTGTGACTACATCTTTTCACTGAAATGTAAATTCTGGTGTTAGAATCACAGTACTGACATTTTTTGATGCAGAAAGGGTTGTTTTCTGTTCAGGGGATTCAGGTGCAAGAGAGTTAAAAATGCTATCGTGTTATGTTGTTTGACTTATGTTTACATTTGTATTACTGGTTAAAATTACAGGGAAGGTTAGTGTAAGGGTTAGTGTTAGAGTGATAGGGAGAGGGAGGGTTAGTGTTGGGATTAAAGCCAGGGAGGCACTGGGGCAGTAGCATGAAGGAGGTATAAGCACATGGAAAAGATAGATTAGGACAGGAAAACCAGAGGGAATTCTACCACCTCTGAGTTCCCAACACAAAAAAAGTTACTGAAGTAAACATTGCAGATGCTTAAAGCCATAGATGGGAGGGTAGGAATTTGTGTGTATATGATCCACATGGCCACAGGGCAACCTGCCAACAGAGCCCTCTGTAAAGGTTTTAAGTAAGCTCCCCTCTATGGCCAGTCAGCTGTGCCCACCACAGAGGTTTATGTAAGTAGGAGGCTAGCAAGAACTAATCGGGATGGGGCGGGGGAAAGATTGCAATCAGGATGAGGTTTCCAACTTGTCCATCACATAATCTAAACTCCCTGTGGCCATGGGGCCAAAGGCCTCCCATAGATATGAGGATACATGAAAATGGTCAGATTGGATATGTACCTTAAGTTAATTCTACTCCATGTAACAAAAGTAATTGTTAGAAATGAATCCATCCATTTTCTACATTCCTCACCTGATATAGCCAGCTACGCTGCTGATCCTTGACATTTTGCCATCTTATTACACTCAGACCCAGGATTTCCAACAAGTCCACGGCTGCTCATGATCAATGTTTGGTGATTGCGCTATTGCTGCATCAAATTAAACATTTAGGTTCTTATTTATGCAAATGGAAAGATAAAATGCTTCAGACACTCTGAATTGCTACAATGTTATGGTGAAACCCCCTGGCAGGTGACACAGGCTTACCTAAGGGGCAGAGTCTAAGTACCAGCCGGTGTTCACCAGAGCTGCTGATGGTGGAGATGGGCTTGGCTGCTTGCTGGTACCAGGTTGCGGTCCCCAGGGTTGCCCTGCCAAGATGGATGAGAACAGGAGGGCTCCAATGAGGAGACAGTAGTCATATCCAGGCAGAGTTCAAGGCAGGCGGCAGGCAGAGGGTGGTCCCAAGGTCGGCAACAAGTAATCAGAGGATAGCTCAGGAGACAAGAGAAAATTGGGTCCAGGTAGAAGATCAGGGCAGGCAGCAAGTGAAGAAGAGTCAGGCAGTCTGGGTCAACAACGAGAAAACAGCAGAGGTATAAAGCTCTTTAAAAAACAGGAAGCTGGCAAAAAGACACAGCACCAGATCCTTGCAGAGCCAGTTCTTAAATACCTGTCAGAATCAGTGGCGACACGCCCAGCCTCACCTCAGGGTACACTAGATGTCCTGGTCTGGAATCTGAGGCCATTATTAGCCATACTGGCCTGGGTCCTGTGAGATCCATTAGAAGTAGTAGTGGATCTTCTGGAAATCCAGGCTGGGATTCTCAGAGGAGATCGGTAAACCCTGACAGGTACTCTGAGCTTAACATAAAATAGCCCCCCCTTTGGGCAGCCTCCGGATGCCTCTAGGGCCAGGCTTTTATGTGTGTGCTTGACGAAAAGGCCTAATTCATTCTGGTTTCATGGACATTTTTTACAGTTTCCAAGAATTCTCCTCAGTACCATACCCCTTCCATTTAATAAGATACATAAGGGGCCCTGCAACATTCCTGGAATCCAGAATGGCTTCAACTTCGAATTCTTCAACATTATCCACAAGGACAGCAGGCGGTGGGGGGAGAATATCTGCCCATAAAGGGGTCTGGAGTTACTGGTTTCGGACAGGAAACATGAAAAACAGGGTGAATCCTTAAGGTGTTCGTAAGAGAAAGTTTAACTGCTACCAGTTAGAGAATCTCCAGGATAGGCAAAGGGCTGACAAACCTAGGGCCTAGCTTCTTGGAAGGGCAGTGCAAGTTTAGGTTAGCAGTGGAAAGCCACACCTTTTCTCCTGGGTTAAAGGCAGGACCCTCTCTCCTCTTTTTGTCTACTGTCGCTTTGGTTCAGGGCTGAACTTGAGTGAGAATCTCATGCAAACCCTTTAGATTCTCCCTTAGAAAGACCAAACAATCCTCTATGTCAGGAACAGAGGATTCTGAAGAGCAGTTGGGTAAGCCGGCAGGATGAAAACCATTATTGGCAAAAAATGGAGACTTTGAGGTAGCAGCAGGCAAGGCATTGGGCGTACTCAAACTCGGCCATTGGTAGCAAAGAGACCCAATTATCCTGTGTGGCAGAAGAGAACCACCTCAGATATTGCTCCAAGGTCTGGTTAGTCCGCTCAGTCTGGCTTTTCGACTGAGGGTGATAACCAGAGGACAAAGAGACATGAATCTGTAGCTTTTTACATAATTCCTGCCATGAGTTCCATTAGAGATAGTAGCGGATCTTCTGGAAATCCTGGCTGGGATTCTCAGAGGAGATTGGTAAACCCAGACATGTACTCTGAGCTTACCATAACATACAAGCAGCCCATGAAAATCTCCTTTCAGTTCTGTCAAGCTTTAAAAGGGAAAGTGGGGCACATTTTTAGATAAAACTCACTTTAATTACAAACATTTATACATTGAAAATGCATTGCAAAGAGCAATGCTAAAGTCAAAGATGCAACAACCCACAGTGTGTCCTCAGATTTCTGATTACTGTAGTTAGTGTATCTAAAACCAAACTTTTTTATGTTTTTGGATAGAATGGTAAGAATGCATGTCAGGATTTTATTGCTGTTGGGTTCCCTTTAGGGAGATTCACTCTTTCTATTGCGTTGGTAACCGCTGCCACTAGGACTGAATGTGAGAGATAATTGTGAGTTGTCACCAGAATAGGAATAGATGGGATACCTTCCAATGGGGACACTTGTTCTGGTGACAATTGTTTAAGAGGATATGTCTCACTTCTATTGTGTCTGCAGGAAGTGAAGGAATCTCCTAATGGGACCCAGATGAATAAAAACCAGACAGAGGATTTAACCATTCCCTTTGCTATCCTAAAAAAAAATATTTTTTGGCTTTAGATATACTTTAAATCATTAAAATTTGGATGGTTCTGATAAGTTACTACATTTAACTGACTGAGCGTGGTTGTTTTTGTCCTCTACAGACAAGCACTAGCTAGTTTGAGCAATAGTTATCTTCCTTTCTAGTTGATGAATTAGTCAGCTGGCGCTGTTTGGAAAGGTTGGGTGTTGTTGACACACATGAGTTTGCCTCCAGAACAGAATGTTATTAGTCAGATTGGCTTAGGATCATCTAATGTTTTTTTAAAAGTTCACTTATCTGTCCCAAAAAGAAAGGCAAGGTGCCCCCAGCATATTCAGCTATGTCCCTATTATGTCAGATCAGTGTTGATTTTCTTTAAATGAGTGGGGCTTTGAAAAGTGAGTCTGATTTTGATAACATTTGATGTAGAGTTTGAGTAGAAGACTGAATGTAAATTGGGAAGATGATACATCTCTGAAGATTGCAGAAAATCATACAGTTCATGAAGCATGGTTGCCTAACCTCCAGAAATGCACACATCACTGTAGTTCAGTATTCCGAGACATATTAGGGGCTACACATTTGAATTACACACTGTATTCTGTTCACAAGATAAGCAAACTGTATACTGCAAGTCTGAGTTTGAGCTTGGCTTTACCTGATATCAATAAACATTTTGCAGTTCAAGCCAAAGGAGTTTATGCCACTTTCACTTCCTGGTTACATTAAGTGGTCTACCCCATGCTTGTTGCAGCCCTTTATCCTGCATTCCAGCCTTGTCCACAGCTGATTAGGTGGGATTGTGCCAGTGGATGTATACCTTTATTGTATCCTGTTAGACTCCTTCTCTAGTTTCAATTTTCAGTTGGCGTTCTGATCATTTCCTCTCAGTGTTGCCTAGTCACACAGTCATAGGGGTTGATTTACTAACCTTATAAACACACCACGAACAAGTATACACCTCTGTAGTGTGTTCCCTCCCAGCATGATCTATGGGTGGAATCTAAACACCTTTGTAGTGTGTACACACCCAGCAGGTGTGTTGTGCAAAGCCCTGCATGAATTGCAAGGTGATGTTGTGTAAATTATTGTTGTGTTGCTTGCGTTGATGAATGCAGGAATGTAAATGCATGAGCTAACCATTTTTGTCTAAACTGTGAAGCAGCATTATATATGCATCATGTGCATGATTTTTCCATATATGGCATTAGTGGAAATATGCTTTTAGAGACTTTTTGGTTGATAAATACGTTTTGCTGTGTGAAAATCACACGCACCTGGTGCGTGCATGTGTTTAGGTTAGTAAATCACCCCAATAGTGTCATAAGTGTGCTCTTCCTCATTGCAAGAACGTTTTATCTTATTTCTTCTTACTCTGGGTGCTTTAAGTGAACAAAGATGACTCATAGTGGTTGCTAGTTGCCACTATTTGTCACGCACATACAAGCATTAAGAGTTAGGCAAGGTCAATGTAAGGGCCTGCAGTGACAATAAATAATTTTCAACCATAATTGGTCATTCAGAATCCACTTAAGTCAATCAGACAGCTTCAGTCAATCAGGCAGTATATATGTCCTATATGCTTGCAATTAAAATAAAGACTATGCATACAAGTAGTATTAATTTACTGTTGTTATTGGCTAACATATTAAAATCTGTGTTGTATTAATTATTATATATTAGTTATTTAAGTATTTATATACGTCATTACATTTATTTGTTGGAAAGCAGCGAAACAATCCATTCTATAATCTAGAAAGGAGTTTGGCAGTGCAAAGCAATATTTCAGTGTTTTCTTCATTCTTAATAAGAATGTTGGGTATGTAGCAAGGTGTAGCATGTAGCAAGGTAAAGAATCTGACAATTCGACTTGATTTAGGCTACCTCTCAGAAGTGCCGGAATTTACACATGGCTGCATCTCCTGTCCCTCTTTCCCAATCCTGGCCCTAAATGTATACATATGTTACATAAGCAGTGAGTATTGCATATGTAGTATGCAGTGTGTACATCTTTATAAAGCAGTTCCTGTGTTACTGTAATATAATTGATCTTGTGTCCCATGTAGTATATAATATAGGAAGAGGCTGTGGGCAACTGTGGGGAATGTGGAGGGGACTGGGGGTCTCTCTAAGGGGTAGGACATGTTTGGAGGCAATCTAACTAGCTTTTGGGCACTGTGGAGGTTTGGGGCTCTTAGTAAGCCCGGGAAAATGTGGGAATTTGAGGGACACTGCAGGCCACTGTAGGGGGTTAGGGGCATTGTGGGAGGTTAGGGTATCTGAGGCTGACTGGTGGTGTTCTTGGGATTGTAAGGCAAAGATGCACAGTGGGTGGTGAATGCAGCAGATATTCCACCTCCCTCCCACCATTTATTTTAGACCTGCTATCAGTAAGAGTGTCTGCTGGGAAGGGAATTTTCTTCCTCTATTTTTCTATGAGAGACATAGGTGGGAACAGAAGCACCCATTTATTGAAGAGTATTGCTGGTAATACAATGTAGAAGAAGGTGAGAGGGAGTGGGGTAGAGTCTCTGAACTGGGAGTATTAGATTGCAACATACAGTATTTCTCACATGACTGGGGAGAGAAAGATAGGAACTTCACTCCCCAAGGAGTGCCCATACTGGCGACAGGTCTGCTACCGCTGCTTAATTGATCTACAATGCCTCCCTGTGATGTCTAAAAGAATAGTGCTGGAATGCTTACTTCAGCTGTCCTTGCACTGCCCAACTGCATGGAAACATTTGCCCCTGACCCCCCCTCCCACCCGTGTCTCAGCCCTGCCTCTCAGAGAAATAATTAAAAGTCTAACTGTTACCAGTGGTAGTGCTGGGCATAGTACCATGGCAAATCTACATTATGGTTCAAAGTGGTTGCTGTGCAACGTTCCATGGGTCGGACAATGAGGATCTTACTTTTT
>NW_017307267.1:406732-425479 GCF_000935625.1 Nanorana parkeri | reverse complement strand
TTGTTGGCACCGTTCGGGGGGGGACAAGTGGTGTTTTTTTTTTTTTTTTTTTTTTTTGGGGGGGGGGGGGGGGGTAATTTTGTAATTTAAAGGTTAAAGTGTATGTAAAACTTTATTTTTATTTTGTATAGAGTAATCTTTCAGGTTATCTTTTGATGTCCTGTCCCAAAACCACAACAGGAAGTTGAAGGAAAACTCCCAAAATGAGGGGAATGCCTCAGTTAGACAGTTGTTTTTTTAATCTAATTACTTACATGAACCAAATGAATTTATATTTCCATAGTGCTTTCTCTCCCTGTAACCTCAGAGTTTTTTTATTTTCTGTTGAGGAAACAGAGGAGACAGACATCTTCAGTGCACTCAGTATAATATCATATTAGGGCTAAATTTAGACAGGAGCATGTCTTTTTTGAGTGTGGGAGGAAACCGGAGTACCCGGAAAAAACCAACGCAAGCACAAGCTGAACATACAAATGCCTTGCAGATAGTGTCTGGACCAGGACACACTATTTTGCAAAGACATAGCTATCATTTAACCATTTGTGTTATTTTGAGGGGGCAGGATGGTATATATAGCATGTGGCGGTGCTTTAAATTGAACTGGCAGCTAAATCTAGTAGAGCATTAAAGCTTGGGCATGCACATGTTTGGTATTGTTCAGTTATGCTTTGCCATAATCTGACCTACATGTACTGTTTATGATTGTGTTGACTTATATAATAAATAGTTAACACTAGATAATTTTTATCTAGTATGTCATTTTTCCAGGCAGTTATATTAAGCATTGTAAATATACTAAAAAAGTAAAAGCATTTTTTTCATATAAGCCTTTATTTGAGACATATGGATATGCATTTTCTTAGATTATCATATATTGTAATGAATACAAATATGCTGTTTACAGAGATAAAATCAATGAATAAAGCAAACCTTTAAAAGCCTTTATGTAAATACATAAATTAAATCTAGGGAACACAACTGGAAAGTCTGTGTTGTTGAATTGTTTAGATGGATTTTAGGAAGAACGTTATATGACTAGAGATTTGAACTTCTCCACAGAGAGAATCATTCCTGCTAGTCCAATCTATACTCTTCCACACTGAGCTGCGTCCTGCCGGAATGACACATAAATGGTTCCATCTGTTAAAAGTTTAAAAATTCCCCACGGTAATCTGTACAGTCTTAGAGAATAATCTCTCTACATTGTTAGCATGTCTGCTTATATTTCCAATGCACACAGAAATTAATGTATTACTTAATTTTACTTGTATACTAAATATAACTTATACTACCCTATGTTTGCCAAAGCTGAAATGGGTCATACGACTTTTTAGTCATCATAAGTGGTAAAGGGACATTGAACATAAAGTATAACTTGATTTATATTAAAACAAAAGTGGTAAATAACATTTACATCCTATGTGTTGTATAGGATGTAAATCAGATAAATGAGATAGTGGGTGCCAAGCATACATGCTTCACTTACCTTATTTACAATATATGTGCTCACAACATACTGTTTACGCAGTAAAGATTAATTTACCCTTTCTTTAGATTTTTTTTTTCATTTTGTTAGCTGGGCTGAACATAACTTTGTATGTTTTTAGATAATATATATTCTATTTTTTAGATAATAGCCATATACTGAAAATCCACTAGGACAAACACCAGAAATGACCTCTTAACCAAAACATTTTTTTTGGACTGATCATACCATTTGAACATTTAAACATGTTGGGTTCCTGGGGGGAGGTTTTGATGGTGGTTTCCTTTTCACTTACTTCCTCAATGTTAATAGTGATTCCTCCTTACCCCTTTTTTTGGCCATATGATAGATCTTGTTTGGGAAGGCCACTTGGGGAGCCCGTTTCGTTCTCCACTGCCATTTGTTTGGGATTTGTACTTTTTAATTTGTAACCCTTCCTGACTGATTACTGCCTTATTCACTCATATTCTGGGTGACTTTGTGATATCGGCTGAGTATTATAACCAACAGTTTGTGGAGTAAATACCAGTCTACATAGATCAAGGATCCTCATTGTTGCGACTCTGGAATCTCCGCTCTTGGAGCTTCATAGATCAAGCGACCTCACCCAACCCTGAATTCCCAGGGTCATTTTGGATATACTGCTGCATCCCTACCATGCAGAATACCACTGCTTGGGGACTATCTATGGACAGTGCACAGCTTGATGAGATAATGTATCTTATCATTCTGCTTTATGTGTCTGCTTTCTTCTTAATGCTCTGATTCTGGCATCCTGCAACATTGCTTTTCACTGAATTACTGTTTGTTAACGGCAATGGAGGATGATTACCTCCCAGCCTTTATTGCTTAGTGGGAACAGGATTTGGGGAAATCATTTTCCTTAGAATTAATGCAAAAGATATACCCTTTTCACTCAAAGACATCTGTATGCCCCAGGATTCAAGAGCTTAACTATGAGATATTCACACAATGGTGTGGAACTCCAGCAAGGATTTATCACTTTGTCACTTTGACCCTTTGACCTTAGATCAGGGTTGGAGATGCAGTTCGGAGAGGGGCACTATACTTCATACTGTATATGCTGGTTGTGCCCTAAATTGAAACTGTTTTTGGAATAAGGCAATTATCCAACAATTCACTGATTATCCCATACCTCGGGATCCTTTCTTTTATAGTTACACTATAACTGCATTCCCATCAAAACCTACCGGAAATCTGTTTTGAGGCATTTGATGAATGCTGATAAGTTGTGCATCCCGCTTCGCTGGAGGCAAGAAACCCTATCTCTATGTGGCTACATAAAGTTGAAGAGATGAGTCATAATGAAAATATGATCCACTTCCAACAAGATTGTATGGAAGTTTACAACAAAACTTGGTTTTACTGGCACTTTTTCCGCTTCTCAGATGAGGTTAAAAGGCTTTTTGTCAGTAGCTTCCCTACTTATGCATTTCTCGGTGGGTGGCCCTTATTGGTTAATACAATTTTGAGGCCAAAGTCCCCTCCCCCATGGCATCCCTACCCATACTTATGCCCCCTCCCCCCATATTATTTTTTCTTCCTGAGCTCTATCATTAATATTATTATTATTATTATTATTACTTCAAATAATGAACTTGCATTTCTAAGAGACATCTATGTTAATGATCACAGATTAAACATGGAACCTGAAGAATGCATTGCATGTCCCATTCTCTAACACAGCACGGATACCTGCTATGCAATGTCCTCACAGGATACACCTTCTCTATGTCCTGGAAGAGGGATGTTTTCTCCTCTTTTTGTTGTCCACAAATAGTTCTGTGTAGCATCAGGTATTTTCTGAGAATAGTTCAAATGAACAAACAGAGCAAATCTCACCCATAAGTGTGTTCAATGTACTGTTCGGCATCCAATATTTGTTTCAGTATGTCCATGCATCCAAAGCCTGAGTGCATTATAAAAATAAACAGAGCCATGTCTCTTCAAATCAATGTGTCCTCACACACTAGACTTACTAGTTACACTAACAAATGTTACAATTGAAGATGTAATATTTTTTTAATATACTGTATATAAATGGATTAAGATTTATTGAGATTATGGGGTTGATTTACTAACCTTTTAAACACACCACGAACGTGTATACACCTCTGTAGTGTGTTCCCTCCCAGCATGATCTATGGGAGGAATCGAAACACCTTTGTAGTGTGTACACTCCCAGCGGGTGTGTTGTGGAAAGCCCTGCAATGAATTGCAAGGTAATGTGGTGTAAATTAGCTCTATGTTATGTTGCTTGCGTTGATGAATGCAGGAATGTAAATGCATGAGCTAACCATTTTTGTCTAAACTGTGAAGCAGCATTATATATGCATCATGTGCATGATTTTTCAATATATGGCATTAGTGGAAATATGCTTTTAGAGACTTTTTAGTTGATAAATATGTTTTGCTGTGCGAAAATCACACACACCTGGTGTGTGTGTTTAGGTTAGTAAATCACCCCCTATGTGTTTTATCCTTGTCCCCATTGATGTATGAGATATTTTCCAAGTGGGAAACCTAGATAACTGGCATATGTCTTAGATGTGCAGAGTTTGTTTTGCACCAGGGCCATCTGATGTTATCCAACATCAGATGTGGACCCAGGAGAAGTATTTTTGAAACTGTGATAAAAATAGACCAAATGCCACCATATCCATAGAGAGATATACAACGTTGTATCTCTAGCATTGAATGATGCAAACTTGTATGTAGAGTTCACCACAGAGACCACAGGCATTGTTCCGTAGTTACTGATTAGGCATGTGATGGCAAGATCCAAAAGGAAAAAGGCTGTAAATGACTGGTCATACAGGTAACATGCTAACAATGCAGAGAAACAGCTTGGCTGTGTCAGTTCCTCAAATAGCAAATGCTAAATAGATAAGTAATGCTATAGATATGATGAAAAACAACAGTATCTTAAAAGGAATGATGTACCCATACACAGGTGCTACTATCAATTTCCATTAGCAATGACACTTTGTGACTAAAGGGGTTATTCACAAAGTAGCCAAAGGATATAGCCGTAGCTTCGGCTAATCCTTCAGCTCACTTCTGCCACCGGAGCCCTTTGGTTCAGCCAAACTGAAAGGCTGCTGTACGGGCCATTCACAAATGAAAACAAATGGTTAGATTCGGCCGTGATGTCACGATTGGCTCCACCCATTTGTATCATACAATAACAGGCTACTGTCCTCTACCAGAGGATAGTAGCCTGTCATTGTATGACAACAAATGGGTGGAGCCAGCAGTGACATCAGGGCCGACTCCGCCCATCTGTTTTCATTTGGCCGGGACTTGCAATAGCGATTTGACAGGTGTGGCCAGATAGGCAAAGCCAGCGGTGATGTCACTACTAGTTCTGCCTATCTGTTTACATTTGGCCAGCATCTGTCAAATTGTTCATTTTCTTCATTGCATGTGGAAGGCTCAGCGGGTGCCAGGGTGGACAACGCTGCACATTGTGATTGATCCTTGGATTACGTGGATGGATCAATTTGGGGGATTTTAATTTTTTTATTACAGGAATTGTCAAAAACTTTTGCTGTGTTTTTTTTAATTAAAGGATTTTTTCTAAAAGTCTGGTGTGTTTATTTACATTTTACTCCTTACTCAGTCACAAGGGGGTGGGGCAGCATCTGGGTGCCCACTTTATTAAAGGGGTTACCCCAATGCAGGAAGCCCCTCCTGCCTGCAGACCCCCACAACCACCGGGTTGTGGCCAAAGAGGGCCTTGTCCTCATCGGCATGGGGACAAGGTGCTTTTCCAGGGGGGGGCCTTTATATAAATTTATATACAGGTATTCCTCACTTAACGACCGAGTTCCCTTCCTACGACCAGGTCGTTAAAGGAATTGGTCGTTAAGTGAGGAACTCTATACAGTACAGTACTGCATTAGTACAGTACTGTATAGTGTTGCAGATTTACAGTACCGAACAGGGCAATGAAAATACTTACCGGGACCCGCAGTGAAGATCGGAGGACGTCACTTCTGCCGGCGGCACGTTGCACTGACGCTGACACGAGAGGTCGGAGGTCGCTCGGCGGTCCGTCGTAAGTACGAGTGGTCGCAAAGCAGGTAAGTCGGTAACCGAGGAATGTCTGTATATAAAATATTATTTCTGTAAACACAGTTGCTTTCCTCAAATCTTCAGCAAATAGTCACCTGCTTATTACTTGCTAATTGAGGAATTGATACAATCAAGCTGTTTCTCTCCATCACTAACATGTTATGTGTCTGACTAGCCAGCTTTAGCTTTATTTGGATCTTGTTACCACATGCCTAATTAGTGATTGTGGAACTC
The DNA here is from genome assembly GCF_000935625.1 of Nanorana parkeri. Taxonomy (NCBI): domain Eukaryota; kingdom Metazoa; phylum Chordata; class Amphibia; order Anura; family Dicroglossidae; genus Nanorana; species Nanorana parkeri. The sequence continues at coordinate 419,661 of NW_017307267.1, read as the reverse complement.
TGCATTAATCTCTGTGGAGAACTTCATATACAAGTTTGGATTTCTTCCTATTTAGCATATATTTGAATCCTTATGTTGGTTCTGGTAGATTGATACTTGTGACTGAGTTGTACTAGCAGATGGACATTCAAGATACCAGTAACTTTGTATAATTGCATCATTACATGATATTACATGCCCACTCATTGATTGTGAAACTGCATGTGATCTCTATGGTGAACTCTACATATTAGTTTGCATCACTTACTGCTAGAGATATAGCTCACTAAGGGTATGGTGGCATTGTGGTTCACACCTGGTCTTGGAAGGGATCTGGTTTCAACAGCACTGTAGTCGATCTGGAGTATTATGCTTTTTCATAGATGATTTTTAGTTTATGCAACCTATTTTTAAATTTAGTTTTTATATATTTGTTAGATTTTGTTAGCTGGGGATCTTTTGCGCTTCCAGCTAGAAGCCTAGCAATTAGCATTTTTTTGCAGAAGCTTTACTTCCACTTTAGGATTGATTCAAATTGAATTGTTTTATCCACACCCCATGTTCTCAGATCTCCCGATTCCCAGTGACTACACAGTAATGTATTCTACTTGTAACCAGACCGTATGATCTAAACTGTGTCAAACTATCGTAGTGATTGATGATTAATTCATAGCAGCATATACACAGCTTACCCAAATGTACCTAAGCATACACTCAGGGGACCATCAGGCTACCTTCAGGATGTTTTCAACCCTCCCAAATTGACAGTGACTCCCATGACTTGCTATAGACAACTTATTTCTAATCGTATCCACCAATGTTGTAAAGGCTCAGTTCCAGAGCTAAGTAACTGTGGTATTAAAGAGAGCATTAGATCTGATATATGCCGTTTAATGTCCAGAATAGCCCAAATTTACTTCCCTGGTAAATCCAAATAACTTAGGTCAACACTGCAACACACGCAACACTGCAATATGTCCCTGTGTCTAACTATACTGTCACACTGACCTCCTCTGTGTATGCTTAATAGGGGCGGGGGGAAGGCGGGGGAAGAGGCAGAGCTAGAGGGTGGGCTAAGTTATCATGGGCCTCTGGGTTGTACTTGCCCCTGGGCTAAAAGTTGCCAGTAAGCCCATGCTGTATTCCACAACTGCCGGACGTCGAGAGCAGATGAAATTGCGAATGGCATCGGCGCCCGGCCGTTGCAGTATGCGGGATTGTGGGCGGCGTTGGACTAAATGTCGCAAACGCGGGGTGCCGATGCCATCCGCAATTAAATCAGCTCATCGGTGCCCAGTGGTTGCGACATGCAATGAAAATTATTAGTGCCCCCCCAGATTTGACTTATGTGCCCCCCCTACATATTGTTCCTAGAGTCGCCACTGCTTAAAAGCTTTAATTAAACATGATTGTGAATCATCTTGCACTCAGTGAACTTTCCCGGTGTACAGTACAACTCTCCCAGTGTACACGTTGTTCAGTTTAAAGCAGTCCTAACATCCAAAATAGCCATAACACTGATTTCCGAAGTTAATTCAATAATGTTACACAGTTGGATGTCCTTTGTCATGCTATGTGCCATGTGCAGTAATGTCATTCATAACTGAACTTATATATTTATGCCATACAATGATAAATATATGTTTTAGCTGTACTGCTACCACTTCCAATTGCATCTGCACAATATTTATTTCCTGTTTTCCTGGACCTCTTGCCCTGGATCCATGTGTCAAACATGCTTGTTCTCTAACTGATCTAGCATATATGAAAGAAACTACTCTATTCAAAATACCCACTGGAGATGCCATTCTGATCTGCTATTTAAATCACCTCGGTCTTTCTAGTGGCTGGTAGCTGTCACTAGAGTGACATAAAAATATTCTCAAATGTGTGATGCTACTAGGCATACTAAGCAGTAGATGGAGCATACAGTATGTTTTTAACTTGTATTTAACCCTGCTATGTACAACTCAGAGTGAATACATATTCCCCCACTTCTTAGCATACTACATTTTGCTTAAATTGGCTTATAACATGCTATATAACATTAGGCTGCATTGGTTTTATGGCTCCATGCCATTGTTTAGTATTAAGATTTGAATCTATGTTTAATATATGTTTTTTTACAGCAAGAACATTTTAATTATAACTATACAAATCTTTCAAAAATGAACAAAAAATCATTTTGCAACATATACGTAATTATTTCCTAACATTTGGAGTTCATCAAGTGTCGCAATTAAAAGTTTTTGGAATAAGTGAGAAACTTTTTATTTAGAATATTTTTTACAGCTTAGCGCCTCATAAACATTAGAATTTTATGTGCTTGTTCTAAAATCCTTTATGACTGCCATTAATTCCGTTCATGGTATGTGGTAAATGTACCTCTTATGTGTGAGCTCTGCAAAGAACATCACACTTTCAAATGTCGTCCCTAATATGTCACATTTTCTTAAAACAATATTGGTTTAAGGAGTATCTCTACTTTTTAGTGGTAATTGTAATTGCTTTAAGCTTTTGATATGTAGTCACAAAGAAGCATGTAATTAATTCTAAGTAAAAAGGACAGAGTTCTAAACGGGCTTCATGCAGACAATTCTGTGGGCAGTGTTATATTACAGTAACTAATGCTAGCCTCACAGTTAGAGCCAGTTTCAGCATAAAAATAAATGTTCTTATGACTTGTGGAATGATCATTAGGTACACAAAATTTACTCATCAAGTACATAAAATACTGTATTTTAAATGTATTCATTATGCCTCTACTTTTTCTAATTAACAAAGAAAACAGTTTTCTGTTACAAAAATTACTTTGAAATACAACTATAAAATGAAAACCAAAAAAAACCCTTTTTTTGTAAAATAAGTTAGTGACTAATACAAACATTAGCAAGCAGTGCCTCGTGGGAATACGCAGTACTTAAGAAGGCCTCATAGGCACTCTCAAAATAAAGGTAAAAATAATATTTTATAACACAATATTAGTGTGTGTTAAAGGGAATATTTAAAGCTGAACTCCGGGCACAAGAAAAATAAAATACCCTTGCAGTGGATTGCCCCATACTGCAGGGGTTAAATGCTTGCTAAGTTTAGGGGTTGAGTAATAAGGGTAAATAATATGAATACATAAACTGAATAGAATGATTAGTATATACTGCACTGCAAAAGGTAGAGCAAAAACAACATGTAGTAATGCATTAGTCTCTGCCTATACAAGCTGACAGTCTTGATTTCATACTTTCTGTACATATATGGATGTGTGTACTGTGCATGTGTATGTGTGTTATTGTGTGGCAATCCCACAGTGGAACTGGGGGTTGTAGTAACCCAGGACTCTCAGCCAGAGAGACTGAGCAGTTCCAGGAAACAAATTATTTTGCTGGGAAAGAACTGGCTTTGCAGTTCTCTCCAGAAAACCTGGATTTGGTATGGGATCCTGGAACTGGGAGATTTCAAAGAGAACTGGGAGGGATGAAATCTCCACTCCTGGGTCCATGGTTTAGTAGGGGCCAGCACCTAATGATTGCACACCTGTGCATAGCCCTTATGGAAAGGGTGCTGGCTAGTGTTCTGGGCTCCAGCTGGGAAGAGGAACAGAGCTGTTCAGGAGTCAGGAGGACTCCACCCAGACGTCAGAGGGGAGCCAGGTGGCTGTGTGTGCTGGAGGCACCTCGTAGACAGCCGAGGAGACAGAGAGCCAGTGACACATGAGGGATGTGTTTGAGTGCACACGAGGGGAGAGGTCAGGAAGGTCGGTGACCCTAGGACCGCTACGACACACTGCTGAGAGAGCAGAGTGAGGGCTCGATAAGCGAATCTACTGAGCCATATAAAGGCAACTGTCTTATGTTGCTGCTGATGCAAGATATATTTCTGCTTGCCCTAAATAAACTGCATTTGATTTGACTTACCTGGTCTACAGTGGAGTGTCCTTGTTACAAGATATATATCAATGATCTTCTTAAGGTGGACTGATATTATATATATATATACTATATTGCTAAAAGAATTGGAACGCCTGCCTTTACATGCACATGAAGTTTAATGGCATCCCAGTCTTAGTCCGAAGGGTTCAAATATTGAGTTGGCCCACCCTTTGCAGCTATAACACTCATCCATGTCTTTATTGACCTTGCTTTGCGCACTGGTGCGCAGTCATGTTGGAACAGGAAGGGGCCATCCCCGAACTGTTCCCAGGAAGTTGGGAGTATGAAATTGTCCAAAATGTGCAGGCCAGTCAAGTTCCTCCACCCCAAACTCACTCATGTCATGTTGGAACAGGAAGGGGTCACCCCCAAACTGTTCACACAAAGTTTGGGAGCATGGAATTGGCCAAAATGTCTTGATATGCTGATGCCTTAAGAGTTCCCTTAACTGGAACTAAGGGGCCAAACCCAACCCCTGAAAAACAACCCCACATTATAATCTCCCTCCACCAAACTTTACACTTGGCACAATGCAGTCAGACAAGTATCGTTCTCCTGGCAACCGCCAAACCCAGACACGTCCATCGGATTGCCAGACAGAGAAACGTGATTCGTCACTCCAGAGAACACGTCTCCACTTCTCTAGAGTCCAGTGGCGGCGTGCTTAACACCACTGCATCTGATGCTTTGCATTGCACTTGGTGATGTAAGCCTTGGATGCAGCTGCTCGGCAATAGAAACCCATTCCATGAAGCTCTCTACGCACTTTTGCTGTGCCAATCTGAAGGCCAAATGAAGTTTGGAGGTCTGTAGCTCTTGACTCTGCAGACAGTTGGCGACTTCTGCGCACTGTGCGCTTCAGCATGCACTGACCCCGCTCTGTCATTTTACATGGTCTACCACTCCATGGCTGTTGTTCCCAGTTGCTTCCACTTTGTTATAATACCACTAACAGTTGACCGTGGAATATTTAGTAGGAAGGACATTTCACAGAACACCTGAATCCAATGATTTGAAGTGGTGTCCCAATACTTTTGGCAATTTAGTGTGTGTGTGTGTGTGTGTATGTGGGTATGTATGTATGTATGTATGTGTGTATGTGGGAATGTATGTATGTATGTATATATATACAGTATATACAGTACACAAACACACAAATGTATGTATGACACCTTTGAAAGAATTATATACTTTCTCCTTTTCGTATTTTTCTGTATGTCTCCTGTAGTAATTTCACATTTCTGTGTGAGCTTTATGGTTGGATACGTTGGGGGAATTATAGAAAATACATTAGTCATCCTGCCAGGGCATCCACCTAATGTTTCCTTCTACTTTCTGTTGTTGCCCCAGGCTTTTCAGCTTCACTGGTGCAAAAGGTGTGTAGCAAATATTCTTCTTCTTCTGCTGCTGGAAAAGAAGGTGCAGTACAATCTATAAAAAAACATCTATTATAAATTATATGAAAAATAAGACAAAATACTGACTTTTACATGAAAACTTTAAATCATAAACAACTTGGTTGTAGATAATAGAGTCTAATATAATACAAAAAAGAGAGGGGTCTATTTACAATATCAGTGAACCTTTGACATTTACCAAAACAAAATAGGCAAAGCCTTTTGTAAACATATCCTAACAGATTGCCAAGTAATACAAATTATTTGGTGCTTAGAACAGTTACAGGTGCCTGAAAGCTGGCATTAAACTACATTGTCTACACTGTACCTAATAAACAATTCTGCAGTTGTAAAAAAACCTCCAAAAAACTAAAGGGCATTTAAAGCATGCAACTTTTGAGTTATCATTGCAATGTTTATGCAAACATAAAATACACAAGTTAATGACACAAAAAAAGAAAAGAAAAAAAAAAGTGTGTGTATATTTAATATATATTTCTGGGGTGTACATAGCCCTGCCAGACTGGAGAGCCAGGGTGGTGACCTGATGCATTTTTCTGTACTGCTGAAAAGCAATACTGTTAGGTCTCCATCCTGCCCCTAGACTGTGATTGAACAATGAAGGAGTAGCAGCATGCGTCGGATGCGCCTACGTGCAAACACAAAAACTGTGCCACACATGTTACATATCGTCACGAGTGTCGGAGTGAGAACAACAATTCTAGGCCCATTAATCACTGTTAGCACTAAACTGATGAGTCGTAAAAGCGTTTAAAGCGTCGACTATAGGAAATTTTGGTTATTGCAGTTTTTTTGTGGTTTCACAGACACACACACAATTTTAAGGCTTGACATGTTTCGTATCTATTTACCCTGCGAGAGCCCATTTTTTATATTTTACCAAAACATTGGGCATTATATTCTGTTTCTGTACACTAAATTTCATTTTAGTGCATTTTATCCTAAAAATACTTATTTGATAAACATTTGCGCAAATACATTGCAACATAAAAAATTGCAACTAGCATATTTTTATTCTACAAGGCCTCTGCTTTCAGAAAATGTATCATTGTTTGGGGGGTTGAAGCTGCTTTCTAGCCTAAAATTCTTATTTTATCATGTGTATGCAGTTGATCACTTTCATATGTATACAGTATTTTTTAGAGTCCAGCTTTGGGCTATTTTTTAATGTCTTCCTTGACTCTGTCATATATGTAAATGTTTTCCTCTAAGCCCATACCTATAAAGAGGAGACTGAAAACTTACCTCTCCTGCCACCCACACTGCTGAACGTCGTTCTGATGACTAGAAATGACTCCCCCAAAGTCCATGAAAAACTGACACTTCAGGGAGTGTCAATCTCTGTGGTTTCCTGCAGCTTTCACTGGTTTATTCTGCTGACCTCACTGTATATGACATGAGACATGTGTATTTAATTTTTTGCCTTAAAAAAATCTGTTATTATGAATTATGTAAGCTGTCAAAATGCTGCCTGGCTTCCATTATTGTTAATATCTTCTAAGTCACTGACCTGTGACATAAATGCCCATGAAGTTGGAAATAAAATGTAAGTAATCCCCAAATACATTTTTCAGTATGTTTTGCATCATATCTCACTGTAAACAATTTTTGAAGCAAGTAATTTTTTGTGAATCTGTAGCAAAGCTTCTTTCCTGCCGACACAAAGCCACTGCCTTACAATTAGCAACTTGTCAGTCTATTGTCCAAGTTCCTTCAGTTAACCATTGGGCTGTCTGTCAGGTGTGCAAATGTAGACCTGATGGTAAGCCCAAATGCCAACTGTAGGAGCTTGTATGGCAGGTTTGACAATGCTGGTGATAATTGTAAACCAGTGGCTTAGCTTTGTGTAAGGAAGATCAAACAGGAGTGTTGAGGGGGAAAGTGTTTGCATGTTTGAGGTTTATGTAGAAGAGTATGGGGGAAGAAGTAGTAGCATGACAAGGTGGGAAAGAAGACATGGGGGAAGAGTCATATATTAATGATGATAAATTGATTGATTCATGATGTGATCTCAGCAGAGTCAATAGTTTTTTCCATGCTTTTGCAATGGTTTGTCACGTCACCAGTCACATAGAGGAGGTTATTTTCTGTTGTAGCTTGGATATGGAGTCAACCTACCCATTAAAGAGTGTCACCCATGCTGATTGTGGTATTTTCACATGCAATAGGTGGTATTTAGGTTACATACCGCGCTGACACTCAGGCACTTGGGAATATGTGTGATTGTGTTAAGATTTCATATTATTATTGGGGATAAATAACTTAGGGGAAGCATAAGTCTTAGAGGGGGTTGGCTGGTTATAGCATTAAGTATGATAAATTTGTTCCAGCATGAAGGATTATGGAGCTTTGATATGTATATCATATAATTGGTTGTGGGATCTTTGTTGATTTTGCTGCAACATGCATCAACATAAGTGTATCGGGGGTGTGTTATAGGGATGTTGTAGTCAGTGTTTCTTATACACTCACAGTACCTGAAGAGTGTCTTAGCAAAATTAAGTAATCATACATACCCTTATTTAATATGGCATGTTTTTGGGGGGTTGAGGTTCAAGTCAATAATATTACTGTACTTTTAAATCAGTTCATGCTTAAAGTATGATTAAACTCTCTAGCAAGCAGTAGATATATGCTATATATGAAAACATTTTAAAAAAAGTTGCCAAAAAGGTAATTACTTATCTCTGTCACCGCCACTCGCTCACGTCTGAAGATCTGGAGCTTCTCGAGCGGCTGAGCAGGATGTTGGGGGCGGGCACATGCACAGTACAGATTTTTGGCGTGGAAAAGAGGAGAAACTCAGTGTAAGTTAATGCACGCAGCCGGGAGTGTGCATGTCGAACAGATACCATGGGGCACAGAAGACACAGCAGTCAGCGCTGGATCAGAGACCAGCACTAGCACTTGATAGTTAGCTGAATACAAGTTGAAGGAAGAAGATGATCGAATCAAGAGGCATAATTTAAGGTAAGTCCTAGAAGCAGCATGAGGGTGTGAGATTTGTGACTTTAATGTCACTTTAAAAAACACTAGTTGACTACAGATACAGTGTGGTGAGTTAGCTTTGTCACCCTAGGGCAGGAATCACTGGTGAAGATAAAGGAACAAGCTTAAGAAAAACCCGAATGCAGCCATCACATCTAAGGTCTATTAAGCTGCAATATATTACAATCTTGTTCTTGGGTTTAGATACAATTTAGGCTGTCTACCCCATGAGACTGTGAAAGCAAGGCTGCTAACATTACAGTGTACATTCCAGAAGAAATTAATATCTTATGAGTATGTATTATTCACAAACAAACAATCTTTTATATATATGTGTGCTTAAAGGGCATAAATAATATTATATTGTCTACATCATGTACAGTATCTTATAAAATATTTATTGCTATCAAACCCTATCTGCAGAAGCCATTATTTATTTTTAATTATATTTCAAATTTGTTATAATCTGTTTATAAAGCTGTTTAAGGCTTTTGGCAAATTTTTATTTGTTAAAGTAAAAGGTAGGTGTTATGAGTTAAGTTTAAAATATTTCCATGTATCTGCAAATTGACTTCACTGTGCATTATAGTTATAAATGGTATAAACACTAAGTTCTTTATTGCACATAAATAATAGCCCTTCCATATTTATTTGTATGCAAGATACCTATATCTACTGTGTTAAAAATAATCCCAGTGCTGTAAACATTTTCCAAATTTTCTGATGCTTGCATTTCCTGGAATTTATTGCTTTGCAGATTTGTTCCCTTTTATTTTGTTTATTTGTCAGATGTTTCTTGCAAACATTCAGCAAGAGAACATTTGTGGTAGTCCTAGAGCCAAGTCTGGAGCTTTGTGTTAAATCCCTTTTTCCTAAATATGGGAGAACACTTCATGACCATTAACTATGTTCTATTATTTTAAAAGTGACAATATATATATATAGAGCAAAATGTATAGGGTCCCCAAGACTAATGCCCGCTCACCTCTAAATCATAGAATACATCACAGTAGTAGGTTAAACAGGGCTTTCAGAGATGGCAAAAACCACAATGTGATATTCACAATCATTAAAAGATAAATTTTTATTAAGACATGTTAAAATTCTCATAAAAACACTCATGCACAAGTGGGGAAGAAGGGAAACCAATCTAGCCTCCCTTAAAGGAAGTCACAGTATGAGTCCAATCCGGTAATGTACATTGGTCCCTGTCTCAACCACCAACAATGGTTAACACTGACGACCGAACATTCGTGTCCCCTTGATCCCATGCCGGCTGGTGGCTTTATCTTGCAAGAAATCCATTCTTTACATTTTTGCATAGGTAAAAGTTGTTACATAGGTACTGGGAATTACTTTTTTTTTTTAAAGGTAGTTCCCAGGCTCCATTGCCATCCCTGACTATGTTTTCCTTAACATGGCAGGGATTTTACTAAATGTTATGGCAGCTTGGCAAACAGGGTGTCAAAATAGGAGGCAGTTTTTTTGCAGATTATGTTACGCAAAGTTATGCCTTTGTCAAACCAAGTTAAAAAGGAGGCTGGTGATTCCATTGCTGGTAAGAAGCCCGGGTTAGATAGAAAGGACAAGAGAGGTAAGTGAGAAGAGATGAGACCTGCAGAACATTTAGAAGAGTCTCAGAGACGCAGGGAGTGGGATATTATTGGATTGTAAGTGCGGGGGCGGTGGCAAAGAGATTCTTTGTCACACTGCCTCAGAGTGGGGTACTTTGTGCTCCTTCTTGGATGGTGACAGCATGTCCCCTGCATCATTTTCCCCTCAGATGGGTGAAATGTTCCCCTTGAAACCTCCCCAATAGATTAATCAGTCTCCTCCTCACTGTCAGCACCCCAACACTCCTCTTCTTAATCACCACTTCAAATTTCCTCCTCTAATTACTGCTGCTTATCCTTCCCCATGTGTCATGAAAGGGCAGGAAGCCTACGGCTATAGGTTTTCGCCCTGCAGCTATGCCTCCAGTGCAGGGGATCCTTGCATCATCAGGAAATGTGTCAAAGCGGTTGTTGAAGATCACATACTCTTAGAGGGGCATGCTGGGCTCTCTCTGGGATGGTGGCAGTAGATCTCCTAGATTTTCCCCTCATTTCGGGAAGGGGTGAGACATCCTCCTAATTTTCTCCTCTTCAATGCCAGTCCACACTGCAGAGCTCTTTTAATTTGCTGCCTATTCAAATGCCTGCATTCTTTTCAAATGCTAGCTAATTTCTACCAAACACATACCTTACACCTATATTTTGGATATTTTAGGAAGTATTGGGGATATGGGAATGGGAGGGGGTTTGTGGAAAATGGCAATGTGGATTTGAAGTGTTGTGAACTCTGTTTTAATATTTTATTAAACGTTTAACACAATACAGTGTGGTACTGCAAAAATAAAAAAATTAAATAAAGGAGAGTACACGTTATATTTTGAAACTGTTTTCCCATTGACATGAAGTTGAGGACTGTAGCTCTATGTTTTATTTGTGAGAAAGTGAGCTTTCCTGAAGATTTTAGATCAGTTGTGGCTGTTATTTCCACTGCTCAATTGTGGCCTATTACTGCTAGAAAAAAAAAATCAGGTGTCACAGCCAACATTAAAAAAAAAACTGTTTTATTTCATGTTAAATGTATCAGATTGGGGTATTGCTACTGTATTTAAGCTAAGCAATAATGTAACAGTAAAAAAAAAATCAATTACACAAGCAAAATATAAGTTGCCAGAATATGGTGTTGCTGACACTGTCTATGAGAATCATACTATCCTGCAAAAAGACATACAGCTTAAAGCAGCGGCCTCAAAGTACCAGCTCGTGGGCAAATTGCAGCCTACAAACCGGTACTCTGTGGCTCACGGCCTGCTGACAAGTCAAGCAAAACAAATGGCAAACGCATTCATCAAAACATAACCAGCTTTAAAGCAAGGTGCACATGGAAGGGCTTTATACAATACAATAGCAAAAAGTTTCCCAGCACACTCACCAGCCAGCATGCAAAAAAAACCTGTCTAACCGCTAATGTTAAAAACAGAGGTTTTAGATACACGTCTTCTGCAGCCTCGTCAAGGCTTCTCTGTGTAGTGCTGTCCTAACTCTAACCTGTGGGAGTCTCCATCTTGGAGCACATGTAGCAAAATATAAAACTGGGTGAAGGTTCGCCAGGAGGCAGCCCAACCTCCTTAAAGGCACAGGGACACAGGGTAATTAAAATTTTGTACGATCTGCCCATCTTGGACAGGCAGATCGTACTTGCAATCATCGCAAGCCCGCCCCCCTGAGGGGCGGGCTTCCGATGACTGCAATGCTGAATGGGCAGTGTGCGCACACCGGCCCATTCGGCATTTGTCTCACGAGCATGCCACAAACCCGCCGACAATCGTACGATTCTCGGTGGGTTTTCGAAAATACTTGTAAGACAAAAGTTGTGCGATCTTGCAGTAGCAGAGGTCGCACGCCTTCCATACACCTTGAGATTATCGTAAGATCGCGGGATTTCCCCGAATTATCATACGATAATCGCAAGTTGTATGGGCACCTTTAAGTGTAGATGAAGGAATCTGTTGTACCTTTTCCATCTGACCACAGAAAATCTGCAGATAATTGTAACGTGTATGGCCAGCTTAAAGGAGAACTATGAGATGAGTGATTTCCACTCACCTCATAGTTCTAGCCGACCTGTGACAATGAGACTGTCACAGGTCGGCTCAGTAGATCGGGAGGTGAGCGAACACATACCAGGTTCGCTCACCTTCCGATCCTTTCACGGCTCTCTGCTGTGACAGGGGGAGGGGCTGGATTCCCCTCTCCCCGCTCCGATCTGCCAGCGCTGACTGGCGGAACAGACAGGGGAGGGGGCGGGTACAGCTGTCACTCACGCAGCTGGGCGGATCCCGTCATCTACGTCGGGATCCGCTTCGGCTGCCGCGTCTCAGTATACCGCGAGCTATAGCTCGCGGTATACTGAGCTTAGGGTAACGGGAGGACGCTAGTTTGTGTCCTCCCGTTACCCTAAGGAGAACTATGGGGAAAAACACTGACCCCATAGTTCTCCTTTAATCGTATATGATATAATTACATGAGGTTAGAAATCAATCACTATCCCTTGACACATCGATCAATGCAATGTAATTATATCACATACTAGTACATGCGGTGCGCAGGTATTTACATGCAGCTGCTGTTACCTTATCATTAACTTGAATGGGTGACAGCTGCCACTTGTAAACGCCGGATTAGGGATTCTTGCTTCTTGCAGCTGCTGTTACCTTATCATTAACTTGAATGGGTGACAGCTGCCACTTGTAAACGCCGGATTAGGGATTCTTGCTTCAAGCAAACGCAAATTCCTGACGCAGAAATGTCTACGCGCACCTAAAGATACAGGTGTAAATGGGGCCTTGTGGTGGTGGTGGTGGAGGGGGGTGGGGGTTGCGTATTTCTATGTGTGTGTGTGTATTTCTGTTTATGTGTGAGTGAATGTGTGAATCTGTTGATCCTGTATGATTAAGATTAAAACCTGTAGGAAAAACCACACACATATATACATACCGATACGACACACACCGAAAAATTAAATACACATACCGACATCACTCACAGAAATCCTGACAGTACACACA
>NW_017307267.1:406143-406614 GCF_000935625.1 Nanorana parkeri | reverse complement strand
TATTATTATTATTATTATTATTATTATACAGGATTTATATAGCGCCAATAGTTTGCGCAGTGCTTTATACATACATACACATACCCACAAACACAGTATATGGTGACGAATCTTGAAAGTCAATTCTGGCCATTTTTAAGGCCATGGGAGGTGTGTACCAATGCAATATTGTTCATAGGGAAGAGGGTCCTTCAATTTATGCGACCTCTAGGGTGATATGGAAAAAAATACTAATTCTCTCAAATACCTTCTTGGCAGATGCCGTTAAGCCAGGGGTCTCAAACTCAATTCACCCAGGGGCCATTGTACATTTTGTTTTCTCCTGTGCGGGCCGCTTGTCAAATTTCATACTTCAAAATAAAATGTAACTATATTCGATACCAGTGTTATTGTCTGTGTGCGTTTCTAATGTTGATATGTATTTGTAATGTTTTTTTTTATGCAATGTCAGTATATATATATATATATATA
>NW_017307267.1:404763-405566 GCF_000935625.1 Nanorana parkeri | reverse complement strand
CCAATATATATATATATATATATATATATATATATATATATATATATATACACAGTATACTCTATATAACCAGCTTACATTATATCAAAGCATAATGTAATGATAAATTTTTTGTATTATACTAATCATATCACAAACTAAGTTCTGTTTTAAAAGTAGTGGGTCAATAAGAGTTATTTAATTTCTTCAGCTCATTTCATCAAAGGAGAAGTTGGACACTACACAAATAGGAGTATAACATTAACTTTTGCAAGACAAATCATAAACAGTTGCTTTCTCTGTGTTTAACATATACAAGGTAAGAACTTGTATGTTCATATAACAGACTTCTTATGCTATAAGTAAAACAGAGAAAGCAAGGTTACACAACATTCATTATCCAAGGTCATAATGACATATCCAGTTTAACAAGAACTTAATGAATTCCAATGGCTGAACAGCGATTGATTTGTGAAAGAAGGAAACTGCATAAAATATCAAGTTAACAATATGAAATAACTTCTTATAGAAATAGGAATATAAAGAAATGTAATCTTATCTTGACCTAAGGTCAAGAGGGAAATGAGGGAAATGATAGATCTCTCACATACTGTGTATATATACAGTGTGTGTTTATATATAATATATATACTGTATATATATATATCTTTTTGACATTACAGAACCAACAGCATATTTGATCTTAGTGTTTAGATTTAGATACACTTTAAATGTTTATCTGTAATCATAGTAATCATGTGCTATATGATCAGTGATCATATAGCAGTTAAAAAAATGTAAAACAACTATACAAAATGGAACCA
>NW_017307267.1:403662-404605 GCF_000935625.1 Nanorana parkeri | reverse complement strand
ATATATATATATATAACATTTGTATTGTTGTTTTTATATTAGTTGTGTGAGCATATGTAAATTCATACTGGTTTTTGACATTTTACTAAGGAATAGATTAATTTTTTTGTCAATTTTGGGAAACAGCATGTAGGCATTTTTTTTCCACAAAGTGTGTCATCGTTAATGAGAAGGAAATAATATTAGAAAAAAAACTTTAACACTATACAATCCACAAACATATCTGTAGTATGGATTAAATTAATAATTAACTGAAATGAAACCAAGTGAGTTATTGTTTTTTTCCCCTTAGCAAAAATGAGGCTATAACCACTATGTTCAATGACTTAGTCACATTTTCTTGGAATCTATAACCATGTGATCAACAGCTGCATAGATGACTACTGCCATAAATTGAAATACACTTTCAACAATAGTTTCATTGTTTTTATTGAAGATTAACATTGATGTAGAAAAAAGGCCATTTGGTTCAATGTCTGAATTTCTTTTTAGGCTTTAAAATACCGGACTTACCAGAAATGTAAAACAGAAGTTATTACTCAAAGTACACACCTATACTCAAAATTGTTTAAGTTTTGGATAAAGATATAAAAAAACTGGTAGATTTGTTATTGCTGTCTGTGCCTTACTGGGGAAACGCATCCTATGTTTTTGTCCAGTGGACCATTGTCTCCAGGACAGAACATGAAGGGAAATTAAACATTATATAGTTTTATTTTAACAGGAATAGACGGTACATTTTTCAGTGGACAAAGTTGTTCAAATGACGAAGGTCTAATAGTGAAATTCCCCACTGTTTAGAGCAATTTCCTTTTACTTTCTATTGTGTCACTGGGACAGGAAGTAAAGGAAAAGCACCTTAATCGTATACAGACAGGAAAAAATGTCCAAACTAAAAATGTTTTGGATTTACACTGGCTTTTATATATATATATATTTATAT
>NW_017307267.1:396234-403552 GCF_000935625.1 Nanorana parkeri | reverse complement strand
TACTGTATATATATATTAAAACCAGTCCATGCCAGCTACAGTCACAATTCAAGTAGGTCTTATTCGAATGAATCAAAATCGTAGTTTTACTCTGCATAGCAATCTTTCAGTCTGCACAGACAGCCTAAAAACTATCATGGCACTCTAATCTGTAATTGAAACAGCAAATCTTGAAAATGGTTTGGTCAAATAGATCTGGCAGTGTTTTGGGGCACCAAGCACTGTGTACTTGCTGGTTCCAGTGATGTAATCCAGTTCACCTTGAAAGGATATACTGTATTTTCCAATGGAATTCTGCTGTCTCTCTACTCATTGTATTCCCTGAGTTTTTTTTTTTTTTTTATTTCTTTGCACTTTTTTTCCAACAAAAAAGGCTGACTGAAGTATCTAAGAAAAGCTAAGCTTTGATAAAAATACATTAACATGATTTTACAATTGTAATACTTTCAGCACGCAAAATGTTTTTACAATCCATTCAAAGGGTTTCAATGAAAACCACACATTTTCCTCCACAGATTGTTCCATTTAATGGAAAATGAGCATAAGTTCCTGTCTGGAAGCACTATCTGTAGTGTAAACTGCAGTCAGATGGAGAAATAGCCTAATCAAGCTTGGGAACCAGGCTTTAATTAGACTGCCTGCAAAACAAAACAAAGAAGCAAATGAAATGTTATAGCCATCTCTTGTGATTCCTGTTTCTAATTTTGTAGAGCAAATGAAATCATGCATAGATCAGACTCTAAACTTTAAGCTCATAAGTCTATGTGAGAAAAGTAAAGTGCCTGAAAACTTGTCTATGAATTTAAAATTCAAATTCTTGTCACTAACTCGGTAAAATATTGTGTCCCACCTATTATATGTTTTATTGCTGTTGCAATGTATTGCACTATGTTATTAATACAGTAGTATCTACTGATACCAGCGGACAGTGTGCTGCCACAGCAGATTGTTTATTTTGCGTGTTTGGTATGTTTCTCTGTTTCTCCCTCCTGTTTGGTCTCTAGTTAGTACAGTCATTAGCTAGACACACCCTGTTCTATCATGTTTGTTAAGAATAGTCTCACCATGGGCTACATAATCTATTGCATATGGATCCAAAAGAACAAGGGGGGATTAAAAGGAAATACAGGTGAGATGAAGGGGGGAGTTGTATCTGGTAGGTCAGTGTAAGAAATTATCTCAGCAATCCCAGACCTCTAACGGTCGTATCCTTGGCTGTGTGATCTGTCAGCCAGAGAGAGCAGTCAGTGTGTCTTCTATGCTCTCTGACTCCCGTGGCTGCTGTTCAGAACCTAGCCACCTGTGTAGACTTCCTAGTTCCTGTGATGTGCTGGACATGTGTGAGCACACTGAACCGCCTGTTAAAGAGACAGTGCATTTCTCCAAGCAAGTCTTTACAGTGGTCCGCCTCCAGCCGTGACATCAGCAGAGCACCGACAGGTATAACTTCAATTCAATCTCATCTGTGATTGGTTATTGCAGAGCTTTGTCGTTTGTAGTGCCAGGCGTTATTATCCTGCTGCTTTCCTGTGTATTGACCTTGGGCTTCGTTACCTGACCCTAATCCTTCGCTGCTCGCCACGACTCCTGTTCTGATTACCAACTACGAATTTGGATTACGATTTGGCTATGGTGTTTCTGGACTTTAGCTGTGCTGGTTATCACTGCGTAAGAGATTGTGCATTAATACCAGTCTACTTGCACCTTTAGTACTTGCGAGTCTCCCTGCGTCTGGGCTCCTTCTCAAACTACACCTGATAGTCAGACTGTGAGCAATGAGTACTCTTTCTTTCACTGTATTTGATCTGCACTCCTATATAGAGGTGGCATCCCCTCATAAGGATGCATTTTGGCCTTTTATAATGAAGGCAAGAGGACAAACAGACAAATTATGATAACAGTCAAAGTAGCTCAAGCTACTTCTTTGCACAATTATTCTCTACAATCTTTTTTCTTTACTTAACTACACAAAAACTCTAACATATGGTTATCCCCCATGTTTTACACATCATACTCATTTTTTTATGGGTTTCCTAAACATGCTCTGGTTTTCTCCTGCAAATCAAAAACACATTGGTAGGTTATCTGGCTTTCTCCAAAACCTAGTATGCATGGATGTGTCAGTTCCACTAGATTGTGAGATTCTTTGTGAAACAGGTACGGATGTGCATGTTCTATTGCCTTGCACAGCACTGCATGGCCTCCAAACTTCTAGAATGCATAGTCTACAACAGTCTGAGCTGCTACCTCACTAATAAAACAAATTTCTCCAGCCATTACAGTCTGGACTTTGCCTGCAACACTCCACTAAAACTGGCTTTCTAAAACTCACTAATGACTTACTAACTGCTAAAAGTAAAGACCACTACTCCATACTAATACTAATAAACCTTTTTTGCTGCCTTTGATACTGTTAATCACCTGCCTCTAATTAAAAAAAATCTCCATTCCCTTAGCCCCCAAGACTCTGTTCATTCCTGGTACCCATCTAAGGGGTCTATTCACTAAGCTGCCGTAGGCAGCCGAGTGAATAACCAACCTGAAGTGAAGTGAGCCGAACACTGTTCGGCTATTCACTTCAGGCTGGTACGGCTGATATCAGCCGTACATCGGCTGAAATCAGCCGTACATCGGCTTGCTTCGCGTGGCTTCGGGCCGGCCGAACATGCTCAGCATGTTTAGCCGACCCGAAGTGCAGAAGGAGTTCGACTCAGCCGATCCAACATCTGGATCAGCTGAGCCGAACCTCCGGCAGGCTACCCACTGCTGTTTGTGCTATTCTTAAAGATGCCGAACAGCAGTGAGTGAATAGCCGAATGCCGCCGAGCGGCATTCGGCTCGGCTGTTCTGCTCGGTTCCTCAGAGGTACCGAGCAGAACAGAAAAAGAGTGAAAAAAGTTTAAAAAAATAGAAAATAGAAAAAAATAGAGCAGTGACAGCTAGCTCTGCCCAATAGTTCCCTATTGTCCGGCGGCTCTGCTGCTGTAAAAGAAAAAAAGAGAAAAAAAAACTCTCCCGAGCGCTCTGGGAGCCTCCCGCTCCCGGCCGCCTAGGAGAAAAACACTGCTGTTGATCACGGCTGGCTCCACCCAGCTGTCAGAAGCAGGCTGTCAGCCGGCCAATGGCCGGCCGCTTGGCCAGCTTCGGCTTTCAGCACGGCTCAGCCGAGCCGATGCCTATGCGTTCAGCTCGACTGAGCCGCTCGACCATGATCGGGAACTATACGGGCTATTATGAATAGCCCGTACAGCAACCCTTCGGTTCTAATGAAACGAAGGGGTCCTGGGGCTGAAGCTATCCTTCAAGTCTCTGTCCTTGGATGCCTTCTATTTTCTATGTATACCTCCTTGCTTGGTCAGTTGATAACCTCCCATAGCTTTCAATACCATCTCTACGCTGATGACACTCAAATCTATCTCTCTACTGCCCAGCTCACTCCTTCAGTCTCCTGGCGCATCACTAATTTTCAAAGTGACATATCAGTATGGATAAGCTCATTAAAAAAATGCCCCTCTGAACCCTTTTGTCTTGCATTATTTTGTAATTGTACTGTCTCCCTTTATTTTGTAACTGCTGCACAAACTGTTGGGGCTATATAAATCCACTTTAATAAGAAGAATATCAATAATAATAATGAGAAATCAGTGCTATACAAATATAACTATTTAAAACAAATATTTATATACCCAGCCATAATAAAGCACGGAAATCTGTACTAAAATCCGTTTACATCCTTGGTATTTCCCACTTCTGCTAATTAACCTTGACTCAGTTAATTGCAGTACAACAGATAATAAAACGAGGCCAGATAATTTCAGTCAGAAAGTGGAAAATATTAATGCAGACACACATTTCCCTTGGGAAATATTGGCATGCCTGCTTTCTTTTGAATTTAGCTTGTGCATAACAGGCATTGAAGGGGAAAGTCAGGCTACAGATGCAGGATGCCAAGATAGTCAGTAGTTATGATTTTAGATTGCACAGGCAATATAGCCTTCAGTTTTTTTCATGTACTTGTGGAGGATTAGATGCTTGTTTGATATAATTCAGTATTAGCTCCTCAATTACAGCATGCTTTACTTATGCTTCCTTTCACTAAAAACAACTGGTTAATAGAAATATTTTCAAAATAGAGGAAAAATATTTTAATTGTTGGTGTTGACTTTTATACCAAAAAGACACAACAGGAAATTAATTGGGGAGAAGGGGTAAAAGCTGTTTTAAAATTGACCTCTATTAGATAAAAATATATACTCACATTTAATCTGGAACAGTCACCCACACTACCTCTTGTTCACCATAAGATGTCCTTAGTCTTCCTAAGAATAATGGAATACCGTAAGGTGTCATGGCTCGACCCCATGGTGCCATTTATTCACAGTGTATTGGTGCAAAAAGATACAGGGAAATATGCTATTGCATTGCTATTGTTTTTTGAAGGTGAATGGCCTAAACCTTTTTCTTTTTTCCCCCTTTTATCTTTGGTGAGTCATCAGCCTAGAACAAGTATGTGAATATCAGGTGTCCCAAAAACTCACTGACTGTATACTCATTCTGGGTCACTGTCTAACTAAAGTCATGAAAGAAGGATGAAGATAACAGCCCTAAAATTTGCACCTTCAATATCTGTGAGTTCCAAATACTACATCAGTTTTCCTTTACATTTAGGAACTTTAAAAGATTTCTTTATTTTTCTTACTTAAAATAAGAATAATGTTTAGGTCACACTGCAATATCTCTGCAACCAACATGAGCAACTTTGTGGTCCAGTTATTACTAGCACTAAAACGTTTCAAGCCACTGTTATAAAATAGCTGCCTTTGTTTTCAAAGATCGAGATACCCATTCATGTTACTTAGCTATGAAATGTACAAAGATGGTTTCTAAGCCACCTTATCTTAAGCCCAATGACTATCTCAACATAATAAGGTATTTCAGTGTAAACAGTTTCTAGGAAACATTTATTGTGTATAGGGTTGCACAGATACCAAGTACAGTACTCGGCACACGTACGAGTACATGTACCAATACTTTTGAGCTCCAAGACTACACTAGAGAAAATTTCAAAAGGAGGCAGCTGTCATTTGTAAGGAGCACACAGAGCTCCTGGGATTTGTACATCTCTGTTTTAATGTACGATTTTGTTTTTATAAATATAAATAAAGGGATGCACAGATACCAGTTTTGCGAGTCCGAGTACTGGTACTTGTCGAGTACTTACAAGTACGAGTACTGATACATTTTTGTTTATTGTCATGTGACAGTTTTTCTAAAACAATACAGACTAATGATTTCAGGACAGTGGTGGAGTGCCAGAGCTAGATCCCAGCTGCAACCGCTGCAAACCTGGTAGTTCTCATGAAAATGCCAAGTATCTGCACTGGTACTCGAAAAGTATCTGTGCAACCCTAATTGTGTAATTTATGACTTTATAGTTTTTCCTTAGGTGCAAGTTATATTTACCTAATTAAACATACCTCATATCACAATTACTAGAAGCTTCCTAGGTGTAAGTTTCACATAGTGATACATCATTTGTAACATGTTTATTTAACCTTTATTTTCTCTAGAGGTTTTACATTTTTTTTTATTTAATTGGTCTACTGCCACCTAGTGCTGCCTAAAGGATGCAGCAAAAGAAGGTCATTGGGTTATTATGTGCTGAAATCAATCTGCTGCAGTGTTGCTATGTTTTTATGAACAACTACTGGAAAGTTACAAGTAGATCAACATTTTAAGCACAATGTAAACACATTACTGGACTTCCCTTGCAACTGCTAATAATAATCAGGCATTTTGTTAAAGTGGATCTGAACTCAAAAAGTCAAGATCTGCTACTTTATGAGGAACATCTAGAAATGTTAAAATGTGCCTAAGCATTTTCCTGAAAATTGTAACTTTTGACTTGATTTCCTTATGCAAGCTAGCAGTGCAGTTCCTGTGCCTATATTTTACTGTTCCTGTAAATTCAAAGTTGTATATCTGCAGTGTGAGATCTAAAGCACTGCCACCTTTGAATCCTAGTCCGAGTTTTGGAGTAAGATTTGGTGGTGTTACTACTGTTCTTCTCAAATTTATCCTTGCTGGGGAGGAAACTGTACCTAAAAATTTGCAGAGCAAGGACTTCCCTGCTTCTGTTGCATTCTATCTTCTGTGCTACTTCCACCTCCCCTGTTGCTTTCTTGAATATTAGCTGACCAATCATCAGATTTCCATTCATCAAAGGGGCAGCTCTGACATGAGAAAGCAAAGCCCGACTTAGATGGCTGCCTCCTCAAAGAGGCACAATGTAGACCAAGGCATAATATGTCTGTAAGGGCTTGTTCACACCAAGTGTGGAGAAGATGCAGAGCAGTTACAGAATGCATCAAATGCATCCAATGTATTCCAATGGTATTTTGGGCTGTAGTTCACACCACAGCGTTCAGTTCCAGAGCTTGTGAAAAAACTGCAGCATGCCCTATTTTCTCTGCTCTGGAATGCACCAAAAATGGATGAATGCATCAAACTCATGCAAATGCCCTGGAACACACTGAAAGCCCATTTTAGACTTGAAAAATTAAATTAATAAAAAATAGACCAGAACGCGTAAAAAATGTGTCAAAACGCACTGCACATATCATATCCAGATTTGGTGTGAACGAGCCCTAATAGGCAGAACACTAACTGAAGGAAGACCACAGGTTGGTCCTTTGTCCCCTGCGTGTCTTTTTTGTGCACAGATTTCACAGTTCAGGTCCTGTTTAAGCTGGTGTAAAATATCCCCTTGCTAAAACATACATGTTCAGCAGAAACAATTGTGAACTGTTTGTCACATTGGTTATATTGAACAATCATGGGCCAGCCAAATGTTCCCTCCTTAAGTCACATAGCAATCATGTATTTTGGGCTGGCTAATGCACCCTTTTCCTCTTTCTCCTTAAAGGTGCAAAGCAGCCACTTTCTTTTCTAGTTCCGCTCATGCACCCTTTTTCTCTTCCACTAAAGCCTGAGGAGTCTGCAGAATGTTTTGTGGCTATTATCCCCATACTGCCACCATCCAAAGGGAGAGTCCAAAATGCTCCTCTCTGAGGAAAGAAACCCTTTTCCATATTTCCTGATGGTAGCAAGAAGCCCCAGCTACCTGCCCTTCCACAATACAGGGCAGGCAGACAGCAAACAGAGGAAGGAAATCATACTTGTGGTTAGGAAGAAGACAAGTGCTAGGGTGCTGGTAGTAAGGGGTGAGTAATGTCTTGGGGTGGATTTAAGGGGGGGGGGGGGTATCTCTCCCCCAAAAGAAAAAAATAATGTCTGAATTCAAGAGGGGAAAAAAAGA
>NW_017307267.1:371618-393697 GCF_000935625.1 Nanorana parkeri | reverse complement strand
CGAGTACTGGTACTTGCCGAGTACTTACAAGTACGAGTACTGATACATTTTTGTTTATTGTCATGTGACAGTTTTTCTAAAACAATACAGACTAATGATTTCAGGACAGTGGTGGAGTGCCAGAGCTAGATCCCAGCTGCAACCGCTGCAAACCTGGTAGTTCTCATGAAAATGCCAAGTATCTGCACTGGTACTCGAAAAGTATCTGTGCAACCCTAATTGTGTAATTTATGACTTTATAGTTTTTCCTTAGGTGCAAGTTATATTTACCTAATTAAACATACCTCATATCACAATTACTAGAAGCTTCCTAGGTGTAAGTTTCACATAGTGATACATCATTTGTAACATGTTTATTTAACCTTTATTTTCTCTAGAGGTTTTACATTTTTTTTTATTTAATTGGTCTACTGCCACCTAGTGCTGCCTAAAGGATGCAGCAAAAGAAGGTCATTGGGTTATTATGTGCTGAAATCAATCTGCTGCAGTGTTGCTATGTTTTTATGAACAACTACTGGAAAGTTACAAGTAGATCAACATTTTAAGCACAATGTAAACACATTACTGGACTTCCCTTGCAACTGCTAATAATAATCAGGCATTTTGTTAAAGTGGATCTGAACTCAAAAAGTCAAGATCTGCTACTTTATGAGGAACATCTAGAAATGTTAAAATGTGCCTAAGCATTTTCCTGAAAATTGTAACTTTTGACTTGATTTCCTTATGCAAGCTAGCAGTGCAGTTCCTGTGCCTATATTTTACTGTTCCTGTAAATTCAAAGTTGTATATCTGCAGTGTGAGATCTAAAGCACTGCCACCTTTGAATCCTAGTCCGAGTTTTGGAGTAAGATTTGGTGGTGTTACTACTGTTCTTCTCAAATTTATCCTTGCTGGGGAGGAAACTGTACCTAAAAATTTGCAGAGCAAGGACTTCCCTGCTTCTGTTGCATTCTATCTTCTGTGCTACTTCCACCTCCCCTGTTGCTTTCTTGAATATTAGCTGACCAATCATCAGATTTCCATTCATCAAAGGGGCAGCTCTGACATGAGAAAGCAAAGCCCGACTTAGATGGCTGCCTCCTCAAAGAGGCACAATGTAGACCAAGGCATAATATGTCTGTAAGGGCTTGTTCACACCAAGTGTGGAGAAGATGCAGAGCAGTTACAGAATGCATCAAATGCATCCAATGTATTCCAATGGTATTTTGGGCTGTAGTTCACACCACAGCGTTCAGTTCCAGAGCTTGTGAAAAAACTGCAGCATGCCCTATTTTCTCTGCTCTGGAATGCACCAAAAATGGATGAATGCATCAAACTCATGCAAATGCCCTGGAACACACTGAAAGCCCATTTTAGACTTGAAAAATTAAATTAATAAAAAATAGACCAGAACGCGTAAAAAATGTGTCAAAACGCACTGCACATATCATATCCAGATTTGGTGTGAACGAGCCCTAATAGGCAGAACACTAACTGAAGGAAGACCACAGGTTGGTCCTTTGTCCCCTGCGTGTCTTTTTTGTGCACAGATTTCACAGTTCAGGTCCTGTTTAAGCTGGTGTAAAATATCCCCTTGCTAAAACATACATGTTCAGCAGAAACAATTGTGAACTGTTTGTCACATTGGTTATATTGAACAATCATGGGCCAGCCAAATGTTCCCTCCTTAAGTCACATAGCAATCATGTATTTTGGGCTGGCTAATGCACCCTTTTCCTCTTTCTCCTTAAAGGTGCAAAGCAGCCACTTTCTTTTCTAGTTCCGCTCATGCACCCTTTTTCTCTTCCACTAAAGCCTGAGGAGTCTGCAGAATGTTTTGTGGCTATTATCCCCATACTGCCACCATCCAAAGGGAGAGTCCAAAATGCTCCTCTCTGAGGAAAGAAACCCTTTTCCATATTTCCTGATGGTAGCAAGAAGCCCCAGCTACCTGCCCTTCCACAATACAGGGCAGGCAGACAGCAAACAGAGGAAGGAAATCATACTTGTGGTTAGGAAGAAGACAAGTGCTAGGGTGCTGGTAGTAAGGGGGGAGTAATGTCTTGGGGTGGATTTAAGGGGGGGGGGGGTTATCTCTCCCCAAAAAGAAAAAAATAATGTCTGAATTCAAGAGGGAACACAAAGTGCTCCACACAGAGGATTGCAGAGAGTGGCAAAGATCCTGGATCTTGGCTGCATCCACCACAGTGTAGGAATAGCTGAAAGGGGAGAAAACCTAATGGGAAAATGCTGACCACCCTTTCACAAGGTGGATTTTGTTTGAAACTTGTTGGTAAAACAAGTAAAGCTGCCCTTTCTGTATGGCATGTCAACACATACTTGTGCGGAACAGTGGTGTGCCTCAAAGCACTCCCTATTTTATCCCCCTGTTTGCCATAGCGGGCATTACCTTTATTGAATCTGGTGTCTGGATCCACTGCACTGGAGTCAAAGTTGTAGGAGGAAAACCCAAAAGACATAAGCTAGCCACTCTCATACAAGGTGGCTTTGGTTTGAAACTTGTTCCTGACACATGCAAAGCTGTGGGGCAGCATGTCACTGCATACTCCAATATACAGTATATAAACAGTATATTGTAATTATTAAAGCAGTCCAGAGATGGTGTTTCCAGTGTTGGCCAAGGCTAAGGATACTACTTTATATGTACATTCACATGTTTACTAGGCACGTTAAATGGAACTCCAGTAATTGTAAAAACGTATCTTACCGTTTAACTGCTCATTTTGGTATCTAGGGGCTAAGGCTAAAGTAAAGAATATATATATGTGACATAGTTAAGTAGTAAAACAAGGATAAGGATGACAGACCTGAGGCCTGCATAATGCATGAGAGAGGAAGAGGTAGCACTAGAAGCCAATCATGTATGCTGCACATGTGCTTAAGTAGGGATGAGCTCTAAGTTCAATTCAAACACAAGTTTGAACCAAACTTTGCTTGTTCAGACATACATTCATACATCATATATAAAAGCAGTATTTCTACCACCATTATGTATCACAGCTTCCTTGTTGGCCTGCAGCCAGCTGACAAATCAGGTATGTGGTCACAGACTGCGTACACGACTCGCGGGAGCAGCTATTCGATCTCCATCTCTGTCGGATGCAGACCTGTCACAGCTGGTGTTCTGTCGAGGACGCCGACCCAGTCTGATTTGCCGACATCCGCATCTACGCATGTGCACAGACCAGGATTAACGAGGAAACAGGCACTTAATCACAAAGTATTTTGTTTTAATGCTAAATTGTGACCATTAATCATATGCCATCTATGGCAGTAAATGATGGATGGCATTTTATGCACATTCACAATTAATATCATAAGCAATGACATATTAATGTAATTACTTCCGAAGTGAATTGTGAATGTAAATAAAATGCAAGTACTGGAAATAGGAAGTACAGGAAGCAGCTCTATTGGAGATGAAAATAGCTAGAAGGTTGGAGGAGCTTTTAAACTAAAATCTGGGGGCAGGGATCTAAAAAGAATTTACAGTACATTGAGCAAGAATTGATGCAAGTACAGGAAATAGATGTGGGTGGAATGGGGGGACGCACAAACAAGATAGCAGAGAACTTATGTTACCAAAATTCAATGCAGAAAGTATCACAAAAGAAATTGCAGTACAAGAGCAGGTGTAAGGCATTAATACAAAATGAAAAGGTATGTACACCAGTTGTAGGAGTCTGGCAGACAAATTGGATGAGCTAGAACATCTGACATTTGACATGGATTTTGACTTTGTGGCAGTATCAGAAACCTGGCTGGACTAAATTTAAGCAAGAAATACATACAGCAATAATATATATCTATATATAGATATATATATATATATATATTTGTGTAAGGAGTCCACTTCACTTGACATATGACTACGGCTGATAGGACCTGAAGTGTGCCATGGTCCGGGCGGACAGTAATGCCGATAAGGGGGGCATACTCTGATAGTGTGAAGAGTGAAATGAGGTGAACTCCTGATTGAAGAACCCCAGGGATGGGTGGGGGGGTTGCTCGGAAGACCTCCCGTCCCAGCAGACAGATCGGCGCTGCTTAAGTGGGGCTAAGGAGGCGCAGACTCCTCCCACAAATTCAGGCTAACCTGTTAGCCTTCCAACTTGTGTAAGGAGTCCACTTCACTTGACATATGACTACGGCTGATAGGACCGGAAGTGTGCCATGATCCGGGCGGACAGTAATGCCGATAAGGGGGCAAAAACCAACTCTAGTAAGAATATTACCCCTAACTACATTATGCTGCCAACTTGGTAAAAGCATCTGCCAACTCCGCCTGTGGGTCTGGTATGTACCTGTTAAAGCACGAAGAATTCCAACGTCCTAAACGCTTGATTATGTGAGCGGGGACTCCCTGACGAGACGCAGCTGACGCTGCCCCTATGCGGAAGGAATGACCGGAGTACTGCTTGGGATTAACCCCTACCTGGCTAAGTAGCAACCTAACGTGGATAATGAACTGACTTGTGGATATTAGAGTACTGGGAAAAGGCAACAAAGGACTGACCGCCCTCTTCTGGGCTAACCTGGACATGAGACTGTCCAGCACCATCACGGGGCACCAAAGATTGTCAGAAGGGAACAACTTTATCTCGGTAGGTGCACCTACCTGATTCGTTATGCTCCTTGCCAGCGTCAACACGAAATGACCCGGGAACCTAACCAGCTGCTCTTTGCAGATCCCTGCGGCACTGGCGCAGGAGCAAGTGAATTCTCCCGGTCGCAGAAACCCGTAAAAAGCTAGATAAATTGCAGCTTTTAATACTAGGCTCTGCAGAATACCAAAAGGTGAGTTATCTAACATGCCCGACATTGCCCGGAACAGGTGACCGGTTATGGGCAAGCGAGTGAGAGTCGCCTGCCTCCCAGCTTTCTGTAACCCTTTAAGGATAGCTTTGACCGGGTGGGCTGCGAATAAACTCGGCCTGTCGGGGTATGATAGAGACAAGAAATGTTGCACACCTGCGAGGTACAACCTGACGGTATTATATGCAAGTTTTAGATCCGTGTGGCAATATGAAATAAACCCCAGGATATACGCCAAGCTACCCGGATCCTGCGTAGCATATAGGACCTGAAAAAACCTGAAAGCCTTCCACGCAGTACCGTACGCTTTGCGGGTATTAACCGACAGGGAGTCACTGATGAGTCTCGTTGCGTTCACCTGGTGTCCCCTCAGTCCAACATCAGTAGATGGAAGGCTGGCACGGGAGTAGGCACTGCGTCTGCGTCTGGTCTCTGTTGGAAGAAAGCGTGGATTTTTAATCTAGACAACGCGTCCGCTGCCTGATTGCACATACCAGGAATGTACGAACAGGAAATATTGAACTTGTGCTGCAGAGAAAGCCAGGTTAACCTACGCATGAAAGGCATGATTACCAGCGCTTTAGACCTACCCTTGTTGACGATCTCCGCGTTAGCCTGATTGTCTGTAAGGAAAGTCACTGTGTGGCCGGACCATGCTGGGCCCCATGACTTAGCTGCTGCTACGATGGGATAGATCTCGAACAACGCAGAAGTACGTGCGAACATGGGAATGTCCGTTACCTCAGCTGGCCAAGGGCTAGCAAACCAATGTGGGCCAAAAATGGCACCGAAGCCCGAAGCAGCCGCCGCGTCCGTAACTACCTGAGGCGAAGCCGGAGAGGCTTGCGGAATAAACATGGAAATCCCGTTCCAATGCTGCATGAACTCGTCCCACATGACCAAATCGGCTCGCCCCGCTGCATCAACGTGCACTAACGAATCCTGCCCGGGCGCCGCTTTTTGACAACCTACCTGATGTTCCAAAATCCAGTGGAGGGCTTGTGCAAACGTGTCAAACAACCACGGGCTACTCTTTGACCCGAAGATCAGCTTGACAGCAAAATAATATCGATCCCTCCATTTAATCCCGTGCCATTGCCATAACGACTGTTTGATAAGCAGTAGTTTAAACGCATCCAAGATGTCTGCTTTGGATAACCAAGCTCCCTTACCTGCCAGGATGATGTACTGTATCGCCTGATCAACCGAGAAATATTTGAGGAAAAATTCCTCCGATGGAAACAACGAATTCAAACTCGTAATATTCAAAGAATGCGGAGCTGACAAGTCATAAATCAAACGATATTTATTGGAGAACTTGCCACAAACCAGCCCAACGGGGCTGACCCTCCACGAAGTAAACGGGGATTCGGAGAATGGGCCGATGACAAAACCCTTCTCCAGCTCGTCGCCCAATAAAGAATCCACCCTACCCGGGTCCGCGGCAGCAGACATCAAATTGGGACACTCGTGCGACGTTTGCGGGAGCATGATCAGCCCCATGTGGAACCCCGCAGTGAACCCGTCAATCAGGAACTCCGTCAACGCGGGGTTAGGATAGGCCCTTAAATACTCCGCCAGGGCCACCACATTCACCCTGCTTAGTCACAAAGGCTGCACGCTGCGTACCGTGCAATTGACCTTGGGATGCGCCCTAAAGCAGCCCGAACAAATGTGCAACAGTCGACACTGCGGATAATTACAGGACTTGTAATTAAAATTGGGCTTTCCCAAGACACTGGATCGGCCGACCCAGCTTGTCGTACTGCGCGGTGGTGCCGCCGGGCGGGTTAGGTAACAACCCAGATGGTCTAAGAACCGCGGTCGTGTTGGCCAACGCCGGGGTGGGGCACCAGCTAGCCGTGTGCGCGGATGACTGACAGATCGTGCATACCGGCACCTTGAGCCCCGCGAAGTGCCTACAAAAGAGCTCGGTGTCTATCCTACCCCAGTTGGACACGAATTATATATTAGAGAAATTGTGCATGGCAACCAATCAGCTTCTAGCTTTCATTTTCTAAGCTTAACTGAACAAGCTAAAGATAAAAGCTGATTAGTTACTGTGCACAGCCACTCCAGATTCTGCCTGCTCCAGACTGGGTAAATTCCCTGTTATGTAAACATGTGTTTGCATAGTCCCTGCAAGTAGGTTGAGCTAATCAATAAAAGCCTGTGGCATTGCTAAAATACATTTTTCAACATGCTGGAAATTTTCTAGAACATGAGGCCATTGAACCATTTGATTAAATGACAATAGACTTTGTTGCTAAGTGATCCTTTTAATGCATTGTCAAATGACAGTAGAAAGGCAGACAGGGTTAGATCAATTAAATTAATATGAGTTGGCATTTGTGATATAGCACTCATCAATCATTTGAGGAAGGAACAGTTGAAATATCTGCTTGTGTATGGCCTGCATTATAATACTGAATCCTGAACATATTCAAAACATGTATTCAGAATAATATGGTTTGGCTACCACTTTCATTATCAGGAGTGAGTAAATAATAATTAGGATTTTCCTGCTATTTAATTTTGTTTTCACAATATACAGCCAATTGGCTCATTAAGATTAATTTTATCAGTGGAACTTGAGTTTAATGAAATTCGTTTATTGTTTATGCACCATTTACTAACTATGAGGAATCTATTTATATTTTCTTAAGCTGAACATAAGCAATTAAGTTATGCAATCATCAAACAACTCGGGTCGCCAATGATAAATGTTGTAATGACTTTTATTAGGGAAGCTAAAGTCCATTTATATTTTTTTACACCGCCAGCTCAAACTACACTTATAAATGTTCTTTCACATTTCCACATACAGAAAGCACTGACCTTGTAAGATGTATGGATACCAAAAATGGTCATTTTAGAACTACACAAGACTGCCTTTCAAATGTGTTTACATTGGTAGCAGGGAAATTAATTAAATCCAACCTCAGCTTGACACACAAAAGGTGCAAAAGGGATTCAGACAGCAGGTTGGCCTAAATTTCCAGGTTCTCCTTAATTTTGAGGTAAAGGCTGGTCTATGCCATGTACAAAGAAGTAAGTCTTTCTGCTACTTAGCATAATTTCCTGTAATGAACAAACATAACTTTAGATTGAATCTCCTAAAATCGCCATTATAAGGTTTGCTTATGCTTATTTTTCTAATTGACAATTGCAGTTTGTCAAGTAACAACGTACATCCCCATTTGCTTTAGTTATAAAAAAATAAATAGAATAACAAACTGGACTTACACACATTTTCATATTGTATTTTTAAAGGGTGCTATGTCTAATTTTGAACGCACATTTGTTTATCTAAAATAAGGAGATTGAATGTAATATGTTATTAGATAACCATGTAAACAAAATTCAGCTTTTTAAGATACCAAAAAGTAAGTAGGTATATTATTTTTCTATATCTACGGTACATACAATATATTTAATAATGATACAAATTCTTAATGTATACATTATACTTTTAGTAATACAAACATAAAATAATATGGATTATAACCTTAGAAACAACGTTTGGATTGCTTGAATATTATTTTTTGGCACATATTCACATTTCCATGTAAACTTTGGCTGCATCATGCCAAAACTTTCCAAAAAAGAGGACAGACTTCCTTGTCATCTGTATCCCATAAATACATTAAAATGATGTTCTACAGATTGAATTATTTTTCCTCTCATTTTTGGCAGACCAT
Organism: Nanorana parkeri; assembly: GCF_000935625.1. Classification (NCBI taxonomy): domain Eukaryota; kingdom Metazoa; phylum Chordata; class Amphibia; order Anura; family Dicroglossidae; genus Nanorana; species Nanorana parkeri. Next base: position 385,181 of record NW_017307267.1, on the reverse strand, counting down.
TTTACAGTTAGAAAAAGTGAAGCCTTTCATTTGTGGATCCGCTATAGGAAGAAAGCATTTGTATGTGAATTCAAAGACAACAAAACGAAGAAAATAGCAAAGAGGAAAAACATATGTTGTCTAGGCTTTAGCAAAGTTATTTAAAAGTTCTGTGATCTAATATTCTGGTAGGTTTAAAACTAAGTTAAAGTCAAAATTTAAAGAAGTTTTAAAATACTGTAGCAAACTTTAGAACTACTTTAGAACTAGGGTAGTGCATTATGCTTACACAGTTTGATAATAGACAGCAAAATTAAACACTTATTTTTATTGCTAACATATTTTCTTTAAAAAAATCCCATGATGTAAATCCTTCTTCAATCAGGACACCATGATGACCCTACCCTACTACTGCTGTAGCTGCTTCCGACCCTGCTCCCATAAGATATGACAGCTCCCAGCACATGCTGAATGTCAACAAACCAGCAGTGTATCCTGGGTGTTGTCATTGACCAAATATGGTCATGAACATGAATACATGGGATACCATGGATATCTGGGATACTGGACAGGTTTGTTGACATGCAGTCAGTCAGAGAGTTGTCATTTGACATGAGAGGATCATTGTTGCTTGGGGCATTGTGCCTGAGGGGTCATCGGCACACCTTTTATTGTGATTGATGTTGCATCTACATTGCTGGATAATGTGACTGGTGTTGGTGTCACATTGTGAGACATTGATTTTATATACTTTTTTCAATAAAGTTCTTTTTTTAAGGTGTGCTTGTGTGTTTATTTACATTTTTTTTTGTGAATAAATATTTTAAAGGGGGCTTCCAGACCCTATCCACAGACCCCCAAATTCTCTTGAGAAACAGATGTGGGGTTGAGAACCTTATTCCTATCAACATGGGAACTAAGTGCACTGAGGGCGGGTGAGGCCCCACCTCCCCTGGCAAGGTACCTTCCATGTGTTTAGGGTACATGGTCTGGTATGGTTCAGGAGGGGAGAGTCACACACTCACTGCCCCCTCTCCCTGGCCTGCAGGCTGCATGACTGCGTGAGGTTCTGGTATGAGTTTGGGGGGGACCCCATGCTTTGTATGTTTTCTTTTTTTGTGTGTTGGGTTCCCCTTAAAATCCAAAGCAGACCCCTATCTAGGATAAGGGTTTGGTACAGAATTTGGGTAGGGAACCATTTTTTTCCTTCCTTGCAAATGTCACTTTTGATGTGGTATATTGTATATTTTAGGGCATCTCCAAGAATCATATTACAAAGAATGTCACATACATTATTAAAAGAGATGCTCTTTAAATTGATATTTTTCACATTGGTACATGTTCCCAGGGCAGTGTCCAGCTACCCATGCCCTATGTTTAATTTGGTGGGGTCATCATACAACATTTTATTTAAAAAAGCCAGAAAGGAAATATCTTTTTTCTTTGTAAATGTTACTTTTACTGTAATGCATCCTACATCCTATTTAGGGCATCCCCTATGTTTTTTAAAAGAGTTTTGCATTTTGTTCTCTCACTTTTAAGCATTATTAAAATAGTTGCTCCCTGCTGAATGGTGTGTTGTCATCTTTTTTTTTTTTTTGTATTGGTATGCGTTCCTCTGGCTCAGCTCCCCATGCCCATTGTTTGACAATCCATTATCTATTAGCCTTGAAAATAGAAAGGGTTGATTTTCAAGATTTATGTTCTATTGACATTAATGGGCTCGCATTAAAGTTTGCAATTTGTGGACTTTTTGAAAAGTTTGCCGAACCTCCTATAAACCAATCCCAGGCACGTTCGGCACATCACTTATGCTTAGATATAATAAAATATATAAGATTATCATATGCAAATACATTTTTTGGTGGTTAACCTGCATGTTAGTGACTCACGAACTCTGGGATTCACCATGAACGCATTGTAGCAGTGAACCTAAACCTCATCACTACTGGCAATGTGACCAGACTTGGCCAATAACAGTTCTTTGCAAATATATATAGTGAAGAGCACTTCTTCACACATAGATGCTTTGAAACCTTTATTGACACATTATAACAATTGTACTTAATTACACTGTACACTGTATACAGGTATGTCAAAGGAAGCATGCCCTGTTGCTTACCAGTGGGTACTGGCAGCACAGCATCAGGACATCTACCGCTCAAAACATTATTTTTAATACATTTTGAACCACAGTATATTTTTATTCAGGGCTCCACAGGATTACAATCCACTATTATTAATTACGTAGACTTTGTTGTGTGACACACTTCTAACATAGTTGAATGCACGAGTAGTTTTCCATATAGTAATAAAAAGATCCTTCTATTTTTATTTAGTGTCAGATGAAGGCACTCTGTAGCTTTGCATTTTTAGACAGTATATAAATTATATAGCCACAAAACTAATCAGAACCTGCTAACTTTCAATCACGTATAAACTTTTAATTACCTTCAGTCATGCATTTAATAAAATAGCTGCACACTGTAAGCATGTCTATGTGCTAAGGTAATTTCAAGCAATTGTATAAATAATTCACTGGTTTAATTATGTGTCATGGGTTCCCTTCAAGAACAGCTTATTTACATTCAGACATTAATTATCAAGGATATCTCTGAGTAGAAACCTAGTGCGTATAGTTAATATTAATAACAATAGTTAATGACATGAAAATCTGTATTGTGCTTTATTAAATTCATGAAACTGGCTAAATTAACTGTTAAATGGTTGGATGTGTGGCTGTTTTCCATAGAATTTGTTTGGAAGCAGGATCATTATTCACAATACTTTATACTTACAAAGGTTGTTATACATTTGGTCTTATAGTTATTCATTAATGGAAGAAAACAATATTCAGTTTTGTAACTTTTATACGAACACAGTATTGCATAGTTCTGACAGAAATGCTATAAAGACATACAATACTTGAGCTTTTTTAAAGGTGCTGCTTCCCATGTTAGGTGTTCCAGCAAAGCCCTCTGCATCTGTAATTGTAATTTTTCACTTTTTTTTGTCTTTGTATATGTCTCTTCATTGTGTGTAGTTGATTTTATTTTGAAATACAAGTAACAGCCTCCCAGTGAAGAAATAATTAAAATCAGTTATTCTGGTGCAGTGACAATCAGATGTCAGCACGTTACCTGGATGGAGTATTTCTTTTGTGTACCTGGATAGCTTTACATGAAAGAAGAGTTTGTAAAGAATATTTGTGAGTATCATAACTGTTACATGGTGTCACATGATGCAGGTGTGCTTTCTGTTTGTCTTACGGAGTTTCATAGAGATCCCCAGTCTGGAGGAAGCAGTAAGTTGTGGATACCGTGTACCATATTACAGAACATATACCTGAAAGGACTCATTTTAAAGTATCTCTGCATCTGGACTGTGTGCTTTTTTCCCCACTTCAGTCCTTCACATACAATATTTTCGAACTTCATTTGCACACACCATATGGATCTGCTCGTGGCTTGCTTGTTATGGGCAACCTGTTCCCTCACCTTCCCTGCATTTGTGTGCAATAATTGCTATGTTTTCACTCTCATAGCCATCATCTGATGAATGACACTTGGCACTGCAGAATCATCATGCTGTAGTTGCACACCTGGCCTTAATCAGTAGTGCTTTAACTGCTTGCCGTCTGCCCATTGTAAATACACAGGCGGACGCTTCCCAGCGGGTGGACATACATGTACGTGATTTTTTTTCTCCTCGCGCGGTATGTAAACAGCCGGTACCGGCTATGACATACAAGTGTTCGACCAGCTCTACAGCCAGCCGATCGCTTGTATTACAACATACAGCGTGCGCCCGCCTCTGCTGCTGCGCCCCCCTCCACCGCTGCTGCCGGTTATCCCAGGCTCTGATGCCCGCCCCAACACGGCGGCTGCTCAAACTGTAGACGGAGGAGAGATCAGCGGTTTTCTACTTGCTGGACTCTCCTCTGATCTCTAAAAGGTGGAAGTGATGTGTATTACATCACTTCGGCCTTTAGCTGTTATAGCTAGAGAAGAAGCTGGTGAAGCAGACCTTTGCTTCATCAGCTTCTTTGGGGGTCCCAAGGTAACATTAGGGGTCTTAGAGACCCCTGATGTCTCCATAAAGAGGACCTGTTATTGTATATTGGCTATCACATAGGGGGATTGTCAGCCCCCTATGTGATAGCAACAACAAATGAGCCACATATTAAAAAAATATAAAAACACCCAAAAAATATTTAAGTCCCTTGCCCCCTTGTGCACACACATATAAACTTGAATACACGTTGGGGCGCCTACATGCGAAAACAGTGATTGCGCCACACGTTACATTTTGTGCGAACGTCGGAGCATACGCAATAATTCTAGGGCCATTAATCATTGTTTACACTAAACTGATGAGCAGTAAAAGCTTAAAAGCGTGACCTATAGCCAATTTTGGGTATGGTAGTTTTTTGAAATTTCGCGGGTGCATGCAATTTTAAAGCTTGACATGTTTAGTGTCTATTTACCCAAAAAGACCCCATCTTTTATATTTTACCAAAAAATTGGGTACTAATAAATATTTTATAACAACCTATGTAAAATGATTTTTTCCCCCACAATTTTCAGAACATTTTTCATTCTAAAGTTAAAAAAATAAAAACCCCAGGGGTGATTAAATACCACCAAAAGAAAGCTCTATATGTCCCTAAAAAATGGTATAAAATTAATTTTAGTACAGCGTTGTATGACTGAATAAATGTCAGTCAAATTACTGCAGCACTGAATACTGAAAAATGGCCTGGACAGGAAGGGGGTTTAACCCCCCAGTCAGCAATTGGGTAATGTAGTTCAAAAATTTCTAGCTGCTTATGTGTTTTATAATCTATTTATGGCCTCATTATCTTCCTGCAACTGGCCTTTACCTGCAAGTGACCTTCATATCTTCTCTAATTATGTTTGTCTGCTGCTTGCCTTGGATTCTAGATTGTTCTGACTTTGTTCACACTCAACAATTTTTTACTGCAGTTTGGTACTGCATATTGCTGTCACTTACGGGAAATCCCAAGGGCTGCACTCTGGTGCAGTCTGCTGTGCCACATCCACACCTTCAGTAGCTCTGAGAAAAACCAGCCACACCAGAGTTGTGCCTGAGTGAGAGCCCTCTGCTGCCTTATGGTGACTTAGAAGGTCCCCTGCATCTTGTGTCATTTAAAATGTAAAAAAATAACTAATATCAGAAGATGACATGCTTTAGAGAAGATCGGTAACTATTTTTAAAATTGCATTTAGTAAAAAAACAAGCGTTTACAGATTGTAACCCTAATATTAGGCTGTCAGGTCAGCTTGGTTCTTGAATCGCCATTGGCGTGTTACTGTAACTTTACTAACTTGCTTCGAGACTCCTGAGACCTGAGATGTTTTTATTTTTTTATCTACCTGTAAGGCTCCAAAATAAGTTCTTGCTTTGTAGAATCTATTTGTTTAGTTGATGGACCGCCATTGCAAGATGCATATACTTTAGCTGGCATAACTTTTTTTCAGTTAAGCTACTCCACTCTGTAGAAAAACCTAACATGTTGTCATCTTGCTGTCAATTCAAGATCCTCAAACATAAGGTTTTTGTTACTCGTATGCTATTTATGATGAAAGCTATTTTATAGATAAAGAAAGAGAAATAGATCTTATGAAATGGGGAAAAAAAACAATCTTCCAGATATAGCCTTTACATTTTTTGGATATGAGCAGAAAATTATATAATTGCAAACTGTGTGGCGTTTAAGATATTTTGATGTTTTATGAAAGATACAGGAAATATGTGAAGTTCACATTTGCTGTGAATGTGATTAAATAACTTTTTCACCATGTATAAAAAGAAATTGGGTACAATCTCACCAGAATTGCTCTGACCTTCCATTCTCTGAGTTTCAAATGCAAAAAAATACCATCTTGTGCCAAATGTAGATCATAACTGTGTCAGTTTTAGATAAACCATTGAAACTAAATCCTTGCATTGCCAGAATGCTAATATTCTTTTTACGTACTTTTGTATAAATTACTGGGAATTAGGCTTTACTGTAATTTCCCTTAAGTGTTCTTTTAGAATCTATTAAGCAGATTTTGCCATATGTGTGGAAAAATTATCTGCACCTCACTTAAAAGCTAAACATTTTCAGTATGTCTTAAGCCTGCTAAAAGTTATGCTGAGTTTAAACATGGCTTGGGGCCAAAAAAGCAATTTCCCTTTTTAAAGGGGCTGAAAACCCGTAGATCGTATCAGCAAGAAGCATTTCTAGTTTAAAGGTGAAAGAACATTGACTTCTTTTATTTGATACATGCCTGAAATAGGATGCAGTAATGAAAGTGTGCCAGCTGAATTTATCAGGAGACTGTGGCATACAATCCTATCTTCCAGATAATCTAAAAGTAAATTAGCACAGTAGGTTGATATGTCCTTTTTAATATATAACTAATTTTGAAAAGCCCTTTTAAAAAAAAAAAAGGCAGATGTTAAATCAGAATCTTCATTTTATTTGGTAACTTGAGAGAAAGTTAAAGCTCACCAAGATATTAGTTAGATATTAGTCAAATGATATTATAGTAGACTATTAGTATGCTAATTAGTATAATAATTTCATTTATTTTAGATTACAGAACACAGAAGTGAAACAAGGTATGGTTTGTTTCTTCTCATATACAGCATCATTTGTGTGAGTGTGTGTCAGTGAGATATTGTTATTGGTGTATACTGTTTTAAACACTCTAGGATTCAATTTTTTAAGCGAAATAGTTTTACAGGACCAGTGAAAGAATAAATTGCTTGGTGACTACATGTCCAAAAATATGGATCAACAGACAGACTTTTTCAGGTCAACACGAAAAGAAATCTCTGCAAGTGATAAGTATAACCCCCTTTAATATAACACTTAAAGTGACACTAAACCCAGGAGTTATTTCTTAAAAATGTATTTAAGTACCTTAAATCATCTCTGAATTGATGCTGTCACTGTCCTCCTGGATAACTAGGCAATCCTAAGACCCTGCTAAGTGTGAGTTAGAGATAGACATGTGCGATTCTTTTCATTCTGAATTGAGAATTTCAGAATTTTCAAATGAAAAAAATAACAAATTTGCACCTATCCAAATTTTTGATCAAAATTTGAATGCATCTGATTTTTTCCCCAGATGTCATTCTGAATGAATTTATGTTCTTAAACATTAACAAAAAAAGGGGGGGAGTCCCCTCCCCAATTCATACCAGACCCTTTAGGGGTCCCATGGAGACACCCCTGCATGTGGGCTCTCTGTGTGTGTCCATTACCTAGCATTGTCTGCCACTGTAAGACATTCATCCTCCCCCTTTGGTAACCTCAGCTGCGCATGTGCCTCTGCTCTCCATACACATGCTTCTCTACCCAGAAGTGAGGAAAAGCTGAGCTCTGTGGCCGGGACCGATCGGCATAGAGGAGGTGAGTATTGAAATTGCTTGCCTACGCTATACCATTTACATATGTTGGGGCATGCTACACTGCTTATGAGCAGTGAATTAAGCTGAAAAACATCTAAGAGTTTAGTACCACTTTAATTACCTGCGACTTAACCTGCTTATTCTTCCTACCCATGTATGACTTGGCCGGTCTTCTGACCTGCCTCTGGAACTCCTACCTACCCATTGTGACCACAGCTTACCTTTTGCATTCTGATGACTGCCTTCTGCCTTTTACCTCACTGCCCAGCTGTTACTGACCTCAGCTTGTGGCCCTGACACTGTTTCTGTTTCCTAATTTGGTACCTCACTGCCCGAATGTTACCAACCTCGGCTTGTGTCCCCAACAGAACCTTCCTAATAGGTTGGACTTTATGGACTAATGTCTTTATTCAACCTCAAATACTATGTAACTATGTAACTCTGCTTCTGTTTATTCATTTGATACCCCCTGCCCAGTTGTTACCGACCTTGACTTGTGTCTGGGCTACATACCCGACTCCTGGTCTGGTACCTTGGTGTTCCTGTGTTGGGTCCCTCTCCCAGTATACAGTCATCTGGTCCACACATGTGATTACTGTTCAGATCCAGTATGGGCTGCAACTCCATCACTCTTGTCACTATGCATCCTTATACTCACTGTCACCACTTCCAGGGGTGTTAGATGAGAGGTGCAAGAGAAATCCCCTCATCAACCTTTTGAGACAAGGTTAGTGATGTAGCTGGGGGCAGAGATGTGGATGGATTTGTATGTTGCTCGTAGTGTTTTGAATTGTATTCATTGGGTGATCAGAAGCCAGAGAAGGGATTGAATGAGAGAGGTGTCAGACTTTTTTTTTTTAAGTATGGGGTGACTAGTATATGTTTTAGTCTGAATAAAAAGGGTTTAATAAGAGTGACGAAATAGATCTATTTGGCAGTATGGAGGGATAAATTATATTTTAGGGCACCTTTATGCACAATGAATGAAGTCTGGCAGGAACCAGGTTTTATGCCAGACTTGCTCAAGAGCATGGCTATGTCTTTTGACACTTCTGGTATTGTCTGTCTTCCAAGGTTGTAGCATTCGGGACCCAATTCTGTGTGTAGTGAGTGGAGCAAGTTTGTACAGGGAGGACGAAAAATAGTTTTTCATTTCCCATGTGAAGAACGATATTTAGTTTAAAGAATATATATTTTGTAAAGTTTTGATTATGACTTATGAATATAATAGGATAAATGTTTATATCAAAATAATTGTGATATAAAAACCCAAAGAGGTTAAAATTATTTTGAGGCATACGATATGAGAGTTTCTATCTTGAATATTTATCTTATAATTAGAATAATTAGATGTATGAGAAAGGAGGTGTGTAAAATAGCTGACCTGGTGATGTATACAATGATGTTCCCTTGGGTCTTGGCTTTAGCTTTGAAATTTTGTGCCAAGTGCATAAGGATCACTGTCACATTGCTGCTAATGATCTCTAAAGCATTTCCTGCAGTGAAATGTCTTCATCTCCACAGGAAAAGCTGGATTACATCCTGGCGTAGTAAAAACATATAGATAGGTTAAACATACTATTTGCTGTACTGAGACATCTAAACAGTTTCAGTGATTTGAAGTTAAAAAAATACAATACGTAACATAGTTTTTACAAAATTGTATAAATATGATAATTATAATAACATATTATTCCAACAGAATAAAACAAGCATACACTGTCGACAAAAAACGCTTTGATAGTTTCTTCAAGGATTATCTTTCCTAAATTACCCGAGTGTCGATGATGACTTAGGTCCAGAAATTTCTTGGCTCTGGTCTTTATTAAATAACAAAATTAAAAGTCTTCCAGATCTGTGGGGAAATCTGAAAAACACTTTTGCAGGCTTATGACATGCAAGATGTAAAGTAAAGATCTGTCAATTGTAGCAAATTGTGGCCTTTTTCATAGGCAACTTTTTTCAGATTCTCTTATCACTATGCATCACAGTAAAACTTTTTCAAGGGCCTTTATTAGGTGCACTGATTCCTCTCTATTTTATCCAAAACTAAAAATACATGTTTTTTGGCTTCAGTCACTCTTTAAGTTGGTCAAACAGGTTATTATTTAAAGTGTCTGCATTAATTGGTTACTCACTCTTTCTAACCCTCCTGACCTAAACTGCCCACCCTCGGCTACTTATTTTTTATGAGTAGGACAGCTCTGACCTGCCCTGATGTTTACATATTCCAGATAACATTTTCATTGCTGGTCACACCAGCACAGTGAGCTCTCATAGATATGCATAGGGCCAGTCTCTAGTCTCAAGAGACAAACCTATACAAGTCTATCAATTCTTACTACACAGAAGGGGAAATATGTTGGCTGAGAGATGTAAACATTGGAGCAGGCAGCCACTGTTCTTCTTAGGTAATAAAGTAGATGGGGGTAATGATGAGATAGCTAGTTTGGCCAGGAGAGCTAGGGAGGGTGGTAAGATAACTCCCCTCATTTCTGAAAGCAATTGGTTTTCCCTATCTTTGTTGCATTGCTTATAGGAAAAAGCTGCTTGCTTTTTTCCATCTCCGGCTCACTTCGCATTTCACAATTATAACCAATTGCCAGACTAATGCATGATGAATGAAGTGACATGTAAAAATACATAATTTTATCTGATCAGGATGGATGAGGCAAAAATGTATGTGCCTTCTTTCGAATCTCTTTCCTCCAGGTTCTCCGAATCAAACCAAATGTATTTTTCTTTCTACTCTGGAAAATATGCATTAATATGAATGTAATACTATGCATGATCAATAACTAATAGCAAACATTAACTGTAATTTACACACAAATGTTCATATTAAAACAGTATTATAGGCAAATAAATCTGTTGAGATCGTGGCTCAGATTGGAAAACTAATTGATGGCACTGTGCTGTGTAATGTAACTAAGGCATAGCTGTAACTTGGGCTCATGGCTGTGAAACCAATACATGGCAATGTTCTTTCCTGTAAAAAATCCACCATATGATGCAGTTTGGTTTATGGCACAGACTGTATCAGTCTATAAAGGAAATTTGTTTTGCAGTGTCAATACAGAAACTGTCTGGCTATTGGCATTGACTGTAAAATCAATAACTATGGCTGTATGACACAAGTAGCCGTTAGGTTCAGATCTGAATGTAAAATGTTTTTAAAAGCTGTATTCTCCACCCTTAAATTCAGTCACTGTTCAAAAAACAGGTTTGTGTTGTGCAAGTATACTACTGTAAACAATGTTGTTGGAAAGCCAGTAACGTTTCAAGTAAAATTTTCCATGATATGTAATCCTAGGTATTTTTGGCTCACCTTGCACTTTTCTCTGTTAGATAGACCTGAAAATAGGATAAAACGACAGGCATTGCTGTTCAACTGTTTCCATTGCATTGTACTAATGTAAATAGCACAGCCTGAGTTATTCTCTGAAGTACACATACATGTAAAGAATGAACTAACTTGCTGAAGTAATGACATTTAAGAGCAGGTGGGATATCAGGACTAAAACCCTCAGAGACCAGTTTCTGAAAACGAGAACTTAATTGTATTACATATGTTGCAAAGGGAACTATTAAGTGTGTAACGTCATGTAAACTACAGCTTTGGGACCCCTTATAAGTTTGGCTGTCCTCTTCATGACTTGTGGTTCTTCGTCTCAAATGGACAAGACATTCAAGTGATGAAATGTGCACAGCTGTTTCAACAATGTGATAATATTTTACATAACACCAATGTTCTATCTATCTTTCTATCTATCTATCTATCTATCTATCTATCTATCTATCTATCTATCTATCTATCTATCTATCTATCTATCTATCTATCTATCTTCAGTCTGGTCATCCAGCAATGGCAAATAAAAAAAAAAAAGAATAAAAACATGTAAAATTCTAATACTTTGGCTGACATAGGTTTCTGTGGCTTGATACCGGTAGATTTTGCCATGCAAATGGGGGGTCATTATGACAGATATGGAAACTAAATTTGAGCAAAATTCCAAACCGTTCAGAGGTCCATACAAACACAGCTACGATAACAGCATTTAGTTTCAGAAATGGTTCCACAGGTAAAGTCTAAAATTACTATGACCCCATTAAATGTGAACATTGTGCTATTAAATGCAATACATCAAGCAATGACCTGTTTCTATGTATATCACAATTGACCATCTTAAAGGAGAACTATGGGGTTAAGGCTTTTCCCCATAGTTCTCCTTAGTGTAACGGGAGGACACAAACTAGCGTCCTCCCGTTACCCTAGGCTCAGTATACCGCGAGCTGCTGCTCGCGGAATACTGAGACGCTGCAGCTAAAGCGGATCCCGACAATTATGCCGGGATACGCCCAGCTGCATGACTGACAGCTGGCTCTGCCTATCTAGAGGCAGAGCCAGCTGTACCCGCCCCCTCCCCCTTCCTTTCAGCCAGTCAGCTCTGGCGGATCGGAGCGGGGAGGGGGGAATCCAGCCCCTCCCCTGTCACGGCAGAGAGCCGAGACAGGATCGAGATGTGAGCGAACGCCGGTATGTGTTCGCTCACCTCCCGATCTACTGAGCCGACCTGTGGCAGTCTCATTGTCACAGGTCGGCTAGAACTATGAGGTGAGTGAAAAGCACTCACCTCGTAGTTCTCCTTTTAATTTTTTAAATAGCAGCAAGCATGCATCTTGCTAAAATATATATAACTTCATAGTCAGTAATAGTAGCAATAGGTACACACTGATCTGCACCCCAAAGCATTACTCCTGCCTAGTGTTGTAAGTAAAATTGCATGCTTGTTCCAGCAAACCTCAAAAGATTGCTCTGCGTTTCACCTTGGCGTGCATGAAAAGATTGAAAGCAACCTCAGCCATACAATCAATTCTACATACTATCCAAAAGGAGTTATGGATTGAGGTTTGGAACAGACTTGTTCAGAAACACTATAGGACAAAATATATTACTTTTTCGGTTTATAGTTTATTATTTGAATAAAATAATAATAAAACCACACGTTGGTCCACTTCCAACTAGATTTTTGCCTCTCTTGCTTCATCAGGACATGAGGAATCAATACACACATTTAAATAACTGGTGTTTACCAAATAATCTTATAGCAAAATGACCAATCGGACAAACATACTGCATTACAGGATAGAAATAGGTTATTCACCAAAGCAGTCCAGTGCACAAAGTGCTGGTCACAGCTCCCACATCCAAAGATCAAAATATTGAACTGGTCTAGCTTCAATAACTGGAAAGCTGGTTGCCACAGGTTACTGCACTAACCAAGCCCAAGAATATTACATTAATGCATGTGGAAACTCAATCACTAAAATCTTATTTAAGTTTTAACATGGTAATGTCATTTTAAATATATTTACATATGCAGCTTTTATTTAAATAATACCTGGTGATCCTACTATGAAGGTTCTTGTTTAGGCATGGTCCTTTTTTCAAGCATGCTCTTGCGTTGTTATTCTGTCGCACCCTCTCCCAATGGAGACTACAATTGGCCATCTTGATGTACATTGCAAAGCCATAGTCCACTATAGTCACCAACAGAAAACCCAGTGTGAGAATGCCAGGCAGTAGCTGCTGGAGTAAGTGCATGTAGACAGGAAGTGGCTGGAGAAGACAATCAGCAATAAGAAGCTAGACATTATTTTTTTAAAAGGTGAAAACAGTATTTTATGAAGAAAAAAATGACAATTGTTTATGATAAACAATGCTAACTTAATGTCATTCAGCTATGGTATACTTTATCTACTTTAATATATTTAGCACAAAAAGGATACAACATATAATGCACATAATAGTAGTAGTAGTAGTAATAATCAGTGGCGGAACTACCGCCGGTGCAGGCGGTGCGGGCGCCCGGGGCCTCAGGCTCTAGGGGGGCCTAAGCAAGATGCCGGCCGCCGGATCAGTATCCAGCGCCCGGCGGGCCCCTGGTCTCTCCGCCGGGAGTGTCGGATCATCCGTTCATCCGACACTCCCGGCCAGTGGCATAGTGAGGGGGGCCGGGGGCGCCGGCTCGGCCGGTCGCACGAGTTGACTGGCCTGCGGCATCAGACGCGGCTCTGTATTCGCCGGCCGCCGCTCCTCTAGTGGGTCCTCTGCAGGCCCCTGCGGTCTGTCCTCTACAGTGCCTGTTTAGAAGGCTG
>NW_017307267.1:364612-370947 GCF_000935625.1 Nanorana parkeri | reverse complement strand
CAAAAAAAAAATCTTGCACCAGGGCCCTTTGTTCCTTAGCTCCGCCACTGCTGGTAATAATATAGAAAACAACTTATTTGATTAGACTGATCATCCCTCCTGGTAGTTGTCACTTTCATTTGAAAATATTATCTGAATCTGGGATTACACTTTATATACTGTGTTTGTGTATGTATACACACACACACACACACATATCACACATTCCAGTGGGTGGAGAAGGCACTTGTGAGTCTACATAAATAGATTTATTGGGCAACGTTTTGTCTTGAGGACAAGCAGTGCCTTGTCAAAGTGTCAACCAATAAATCTGTTTATGTTGCTTTAATATAAGAGCTCAAGTGCCTCTTCCACTGGACCATTTGTATTTACGTGCCTTGGTTATTTAATTGTGTCCAGGTAAAGTAACTAAACAGGGATTTTAGTTTCACATGATTTGAAGTGAATCTTTACACATTGTATTGTGCAAACATTCTCAAATCCTGTAGCAAATCAGCCTCACTGTATTAAAGAGTAGAGAGCTTCCCTAGGTTGCCATTTTAAAACAATTCTCTTGGATCAAAGTGTCTCCCAAAACTCCGGTAAACATGTTGAGCAATATACTGTATAATAGTCCATTATTTCTGAGTAAAAAGGTGTCTTTTACAAAGGGCCTTTTTACACCAGGGTGATCAGTTTTTAGTGTGTTTAATGTACATGCATTGGGTTAAGGCAGCTAACTAATGCCCCACAACAGATCCAATATCGTACCTGCTGAATTTTTGGTAACAGACTACCGTGTGTTGTGGTCCGCAGCTACACAGATGCATTGTAGGGGTGCATTGTGCCATTTAAAATTAATGGCACTGCAATGCACCAATGCATGTAATGTGCATTATCGCAACACAATGGTGTAAATAGGCTTTCAGTAAGTAGAATATTCATGTCTATAAAGCTTTGTTTACTTTAATAATTCAACCACGTGCTTAAAATTCCTTTTTTTTTCCCATTTAGCCCTACACAGATTTATTGGGCTACGTAAAGGTTCTACTCCTTTAACCCCTACATGTTACTTGTGTTCATGAAAATTTTCTAGTGCCAAGATATGAAGTGCATAACTTAACCTAAAGTCCAATGCTATGTGATCCTACCATTGTTCTTCTCTCATGTCTAGACAAGTGCAAACACAGTCATATTTTATGTAAAGATGGAACAATATATTATTTTCCCTTGACTGCACAAAGCCTGCTCTGAACACACAATTACAAACACTATAATCAAATGCAGCCAAACAGTGCTTTTCTGTTTCAGAAGTGAGCATACAAGTTCTATCACTTTCCTAAAATTATAGTTAAAAGCTCATTGCTCAAATGATCCCCTTGCTTCACAGAGGAAGTATTAATTACACAACTACATGTGTAAATTAGGATCAGATGTAATTACAGGACTGCCTTTGTATGCATTCTGCAGGAGCAGACAGGAAGTTTTCATACCACTGACATTTCAGGTATATTGAGGTGCTTTGTTTCTGCTGATTGAATCTGAGACATAGATCAGATGACACTTTCTGTTGCTCTGCTGTCTAAAATGAATAGACTATGATTTTAGTACAAAGGCAGTAAGCTGACTCTATTTGGCAGAAACACCATACCTTCAGTCACTTTTACATGTCAAGCATGTCAGCTCAGCCTGAGTTGTGAATACGAAATCTGGCAGACCTTAAAAAACAAAAACACAAATATTTCACGTTTTACTTTACACATTTATAGCACCAATATAGGCCCAAATCCAGGTTCTAAATGGTATTAATAGGTTGGACTTGATGGACTAATGTCTTTATTCAACCTCAAATACTATGTAACTATGTAACTATGTATCTAGGGCCACAGAACCCCTGGATTCTTAAAGGAAATCTGCGAAAAACAAAATATGTGGCAGGCATAGAAGGGGAGGACTTCTAACATGTCTTCTGCCTAGGGGTAAGAGGGTTTACAACAGATTCTCCTAAATATTTACACCCTTTTCCAGCATGCATCCCTGGCAATAATCCTCCTAGTGGTTGGCAGCATAATATAAATATTCATAACTCATGTTATTGTATCTTCTTGCTCTATCACTCGGGACATACCCTAGCAGCAGACAGAAGCAAACAATAACACTGAGCTTAGGGAAACCTTTAAAAAGCTGAACTATCAATTCAGCTTATGCCGATTACAGCCCTGCAAAGCTAAATGTAAAGAGTAACCCCTGCCTATGGTAGGGTGGCTACACCAGATTAAGCTATTTTGACATTTTATTTTCAAGAATATTGAGTAATACAGTGAAACTGATTTGCTATAGGATTTGAGAATGTTCATACAAGCAATACATAATATAAATTCCCTTTTATTGGGATACAAATTTAAGGTTAGGCAAAATATTAACTTTTCAAAAAAGAAAATCAAAAACAATAACATTGCATATAAGATTACATAACAACCTGGGATAAGCAAATTTTGCATAAATATAAAGAGGTATATGTGTTGTAAATTGAACCTTGGGGTGCTTTGTGTATTTTTTCCAGACATATGTGGTAATCTGCTCTGCTGCTTTCACTCTTTATGCAGGGTGATTGGTCTTGCATCTGCCCCTACCCCTTGTAGTTTTTGCAGACATCCTGTTGTGGGAGAACCTGATGGGTACCTTCCACAGCTCTGCTCCCTCCACAGGCATTGTGTGGTACAGTGAGGATGTCGAGATATAATAGTGACCAAAATCGTGGATACCTTTGAAGAATATAGAATTTCTTGTCTAATTTAGAGTGATATATAATTACTCTAAAAAGTGCTGAAACTCTGTATGCTGAAATTTGGGAAATTGCTAAAGCAATATAGCCATTCATCTGAAACTATTTTGCTCAGAACTGTTAACGACCTTGAGAACTTTATTTCAGTATGACTATCATATGCCTAAACCTGGTTATCTACTGCTATGTATGAGCCTTGTCATATGTAGAACATTAGACATTCATGATCATATGTTCTCCTTTCTGTATTATTCTGTACTCCTCTTCTGGCTTTGATAAATAAAGGATTAAAAGAAAAAGGGCTGAAACACATTATGTTATTTTATTCCAAATTTAATGCTGAATACTAGGGATGCACCGATACTGTTTTTTCGGTATCGAGTCCCAATATTTATATTTTGGTACTAGCCGATGCAGAGTACCGATACAGGTACTTCCGCTAGCATTGAGCCGGCTTCCTGGGCAATCAGGAAGCCAGGCAGCATGTTATTACTAGCCACCCTGTTTTTTCATTTCCCCAGAAGCCGGCTCCATGCTTTTTGGCTGCCTCAATGCTGATTGACTGGGAAGCCAGCTTCCCAGCCAATCAGCATCCAGTCGGCTTCCTGACCAATCAGGAAACTAGGAGGCGGGTTATTGAGTTCAGTAAACATTGTGGCTTTTTTTTTCAAACAGAAGGTATAACGGGAGCCTGTAAATATGTGAAAAAAAGAAACTTAAGCTCTACCCGCTGGCTCAAAAGAAAATTACAGTAAATAAACATGCAATAATTCATATTTATCTACCCATGCGAATTGTAGCTAGTTTTGTGTGCTGAATTTAGTGCATTGCATTTGATTCTAGCTTTTTAGAATCAAATCTGCAATGTTCGTGATTAACATTGCATGTTTTCTAAACATGAACAGCAACCTTACTAAAAATCATGCTTAAATACCTGTACTTGTGTATCTTTTTTTCAAAAATCAGTCTTTTCATTTCTGTTTTTTTCCAGGTTTCAAGTTGTTTTGATCTACATCTTGACTTTGTGATCTCAGTACCACTTAACTGGAATGATGATTAGTTCTACCACATCTAGAATAACAAAAGCGATTCATTCTAATTGCAGTCTTACATTGCTTTGTACTTTGCTCCCTTGTTAGATTGAATCTTAGGATTTAAAAATAGGTTTCAAGTTTTCAAATTGACATGTATCTTAACTTTAGAAACTAAGAAACCAAATATTTTGGAGGTTGTTTACAAAATACACACAGATCTCTAACAGAATGTATATGGCATTGTTTTCCATAAAGGGTCTGTCCACCTAAACTTTTATATTTTGTACATTCACATTCTGGTGGGCTTCATTTTATATTCCATATCAATATCTTCTGAATGGTATCAGCACATGCTATCACCTTGCAATGACTATTGCAGCCCATGCGTTTTCTTAATTTTTTTTTTTTTTAGAGTAAAAAGTAACCCTTTAAGTGCTCAACATGACTTAAAGAAGAACACTGGGCAACATTTTTATTAAGCCTTGCAATGGGGCTACCCTTGCACTGTAAGGGGTAACTGCTCATTTTCAGCTAGGGGGGGAAATAAAACAGTTATATTCACCAGATCCTCGGAGCTGGCTTGTTCTTAGTTCCTTCTGCCTTGCTCTTCCTCTGCTGCAGCAGTCTAAGGTTCCTGAGTCATCATGTTCTATACACAGTGAGGACGTGAAGATGCCAAGGGATAGGAGGAAAAAGGCAGGAGGGAGCGCTGTGACAGCCAGCCAGCTCCGAGTTTCGGATGACTACTTTCTTTTATTTTCCTCCCTAGACGAGAATGAGCAGTGCAGGGGTTGCCCCACTGCAGGGGTTAATAAAAATGTTGCTCAGCGTTCTTTGAAGACACAGGTTCTGCACTCTCCATAGGCAATAATTTGCTATCTCAGGCTGACAAATATTATTTTAAAAGTAGTCCAAGGAATGTATAATGAATGTGTGGTCATTTAACGCTCAACACGTTATAAATAGGATGAATGTTACCAACATCACATTTTCTCATTAAAGAATACATGTTGGCAAATGTTACAGAATGTACAGTACATCGTAATTATCAACACTGTTATTTCAAGAATGTGTCCTCAAAGTATAACCAGTAAAACCTTTTAAATATGCCCCCTCATATCATGATATTGAAGTTTATTTACTATGGGTGTGGTGTAGTGTAGTGGCTGTTTACTTAGAAAAGAGAATGTTCACAGAGAATAGCAAATAAGCTGTGTTTATAGTGAGAGGATTTTTGTTTCATACAAAAGAATGCTTGTTGATAAAAAGGCATAGAATAACCGGTATTGACATAAGTCAATACATACTTTGACATGCACATACAGATTACATAATCAGTGAAGCTAAAGGTGTCCTTGATACAGTATATAAAATATACAGATAATCAGCAAGTTGAACGTGTCATTCAGGACAGGTGAAACAGGAGCCCTACTCTCATACTGTACATATGATAAAGTGCAAGATATTGTATCAAAACCCATATGAATAAAACATAACTGATTAGAAGAAAAACTCCACATAAAATTAGAATAAAAAGTCATGTTTCACCTTCACTGTGAGATAATCATGGAACAGTATTACCCATAGACATATAAGATCAAGAAAAATATAAAGCACTGTGCTGTTGAAATACATGTTTCCATTGTTCCACAGTGAGAATCCACACCATGGCTATTAGTTTATTTGCAGTAAACAGCACCTCATACAAGAAAGTATGCAAATAAGTATTTAACTCTAAAGGCTCAGGTAGCTCTACCATAACATTGTGTAAAAAGCCCATAACATTGTGTAAAAAAGGCTATTGTGTGCTTCCAGTAATCTTGTATTTGTGGGCAGGCCAAAGCAGATGAAAAAAGTGCCAGGAGCCTTCTGACATTTGGGACATAGGGGGGTTATAAGATGGAGATGGTTTGTAGCTAGTAAAATGTACTGATGTTATGTGTGGTGTAGTGTAATAGGTGGTTTAACTTTCAGGGAGACTGACCAGTGGCATTCAGAGACCTTTCCTTAGATATCATCAGTAGGACCCAAATCAGCCTTCCATTAAAACTTTTTATTATAGGCTTGGCCCTGTGCCATAGGATCCTGGAAGACTGTGTATAATTAGTAAATCATTAATTTGGGGGAAGCTCTGGGCATAGTAGCAGAAAAATGATTATCTGCAGGCACCAGCAATGTGTGTCCAAATTGCCTGGTGACTGGATGTCTCCCATCAGAACTTTGCACTTTGCAAAGGAAATTGCACTTTGGCTCAGTGAATGCTGACTTCCATCATCCAATCATGTTCAAGCAAAAACACAGGTTTTTTTTATTTTTGTATTTTTCTTGCTTATGATTGGGCAATTTTTGCAAAGTTAATTTTTACCACATTCACTAACCTAAGGTAAACTTCCCTAGCAAGGTGGACAGCCTATTTGCCTTTAATAATTCAACTCCTCCTCTAACTGAAACTTTTACTAAGCTTTCTGAAGTACGTGTGGGTCTGTGTGTGTATTGGGTGGTTAGGGGAGGGGGGGGGCAGGGAGTCACTGTTCTGA
>NW_017307267.1:347821-364395 GCF_000935625.1 Nanorana parkeri | reverse complement strand
GTATAGGGTGGTTAGGGGAGGGGGGGGGGCAGGGAGTCACTGTTCTGACTCATTTACTTCTGTATGTAAAATTCAACTTGTGCTATTGAGTTCTATAAAAACAGTTTTAACAAGTGGGCTAAAAAGACCCGGGAAAAATTCCAAAAGCTCCACCTGCTGGCATCATATGAATAAAAATGCAACATTTGTATGCAATTCCATATATACCTGTCCCTTTTCAAAGAAAACAAATGAGCGCTGATCAAAATAAATAGAGAAAAAATAAACATAAATATGTTGATTGGAGAAACATTCACCATATTTATTTTTTGCCATTCAGAATTGAGAAAGCTACTTGGATGATCAGTGAAATGTCTTCAAGAAAAATACAGCAAGTCCAATTGTCTTGATTTATTTTCTACAGATATACTAACTAACTTAGCTGTGTGTTTCACCAAATGGTCTTGCCTGGCTGAGCCCAGCAATTCACACTTAGCTTACTGATATTACTGGCTAATTAACTAGGATATGTTAGTTTGCTGTTCTTTTTAAGGAAAAGCTAAATACAATCTAAGTGATGACTACTTCCCCAATCACTGTGACACAGTTAAAAAATGCGGGCTGGGGCTTTAGCTAAAAGCAATCAAAAACATCTGTAATTTGGACAGTTCTCTGCCCAATTGACAAATATTACAGCTGTACTTGTCCTTGTGTCATCGACACGGCTGCACCAAAATCTAATCTAATAATCTATTGTGCTAGGATTCCAATCTGGTCCACTGACTGTGTCTACTCAGATATAAATAGGTAATGTTCAGCAGAGGAAGGCCATGATACCACACCCCATGGCTATAAATTACATACACAACAAAACAGGCATAAATTGCTGTGTTTTTTTAAGGTATGCAAACAAGGCCTTTAATTAAAACAATATAAACTTAATTAATAACAATTAAAACATATGCACTAAAAGCATCACAGAGTCAGCCAAGTTAGCTCCAATATTTAAATTAAATAATTAAATACTGGTTCCACAATGACTTATGTACAATTTCAGTCCAACAGTGTCCTAATAAGATAGCACTAAAGTGATAGTTGGCACATTGATGTATCCTCAAAGTGTTTCACCATTCATGGTTTCTTCGGGAGGATGTTATGATAAGCTGTAGTATCAAAATAAGTCACAGCAGTTTATAAATTCCATGTTAAACAAAATACATACAGCGTTAAGACATTTTATATTTACAACCGCTTACTCTTGACCAGTAGAAACACAATCATGAGACAGAGCTATGGAGGCATTTGCGGACACTGGCTCCCCCAGGGAGCCACAGGAGGGGCAACCACCACGCAAGGAATGCAGAAATTGCCTAATAGCTTTGCCCACATAGAATGCACGACAGCAGCAGTTCATCAAGTAAACTACGCCTGTGGTGCCACAATCTACATGGGATCCATTAGGAAGGTGTATGGCACTACCCTGAAGGATCCAGGGGCACTGACCACAGCCTAAGCCCTGGCAGGTGACTGGTGCAGCAGCATCCCTGGATACTGAAACACCTGAGAAATGACTGCAAGTTAATCTATCTTTAAGAGAGCGGGCCCTTCGGAAAACTATTATCGGGTTCCCTTAACATAGCTTTTGATTTATTTGTCTGATGTCAGAAAATGCCAGTGATTTGACAGAATACTTCTAAACTGAGTATGTTGTTGCGAGAACGTAGTAATCAATTTCACAGTGGAGGGTCTCCTCTGGTGGTTAGGGGTCTTATAGAGTAAATAAGCTTTAGGTATATTATTTTTCCTAAATGCTTTTTTTTTTAAAACAAGATGTGCTGTAACCCCGTAGGAGAAGGCGCAACTCAAGGGCTTGTGCCTCCCTCTCAAAATCCGATTGGAGAGTACAATTTCCTGTTCCCATCCCCCCAGGTAAAGGTTGTCAAAAGAGGGCACATATCATGTGCTCATAGTCACCCCCTGTACCTGGAGGTAATAGATGCCTTCAAAAAGAAATACATTGCACCTTAAGATGTGTGCAAGTATGTCCAGGACACAGTTGACATAGGCCCATGATGCCTGTGGACATTGTAACAAAAATTCTTTAATGACTTGAATGCCTCTGTTATGCGAAATTGAACTATAAAGTGCTTCTACATCAATTCTTAGTTTTAAGAAGGTATGTAGTGTCTATAACATAGGAAGGCAAACCCACTACATGGGGTTTTAAAAAGTCATCTGCTAATAGACTGGCTGGTTTGGTGCGACAACCAATGCCGAGACAATATGTCGCCCCTGTCATGTCAGATACAGTATGTTATATACACAGGCCTTTATTTGTAAACAATTTTACACAGCTCCTTCTGTAAGGCTGGGAAGTTTTTTTAAGTCTCAATATCAACCTACCAACAATTTTATTACCAAATATTTGATAGAAATAAGGCCTAATGGGTACCATAAGATGGAGTACACCCACTATCTCTCCTCTCACCCCTACCCACAAAGGCTCCATACCTGGATTTAGAAAGTGAAAAATAGATATGCCAACCTTTTGTTTTAGTCTTTTAATAAAGGTATTTGTAAGGCACATTCCTTTGGTGGTCCCCATGAGCTTTTGATGAATAATGTAGTGTGTGCAGAATAAATTGTAAGACTCTAAATCAGGGGTCTCAAACTCAATTTATTTGGGAGCCACTGGACACATTTTTTAATCCCATGGCCGCATGCCAAATTTCATGCATCAAAATAAAATGTAACTATATATGTTAACAGTGGTAATGTCAGCGCATGTTACAAGCATTTACAAAAGGCAACTGTCATCCATTCAAGTTAATGATTAGGTGACAGCAGCTGCATGTAAACTCCTGCTCACCACATGTAAGGTATGTGATATGATTACATGCAGTTAGGAAGCAATCACTCTCCCTGGATGCACAATGCATCCAGGGAGAGTAATTGTTTTTTAACTGCATGTAATCATATCACATACCATTACATGCGTTGTTCCGGCATTTACATGCAGCGGCTGCCACCTGATCATTAACTTAAATGGTTGGCAGTTGCCACTTGTAAAAGGCAGATTAGGGATTACTGCTGTAGGAAAACGCAAGTTCCTGACACAATAATCCCTAATTGCACCTAAAACATAAGTGTGAATGGGGCCTAATATACACAAACAGAGAAAAATGCAACCCCCACACACACACACTAATACACTCCCCAATGTTACCCACCTCCCACACATTTAAAATAATACACCCACCCTGCACACATAAGATAATACACTACCCCCGTTCCAAGCCTCCCTTGCACACATAAAATAATACACTCCCCCATTCCAACTCCCACACTCCCATGCATGTGCTTTATATTTTGCTTTATATTTTGCATTTTGGCATGTTGGGTAACAAATGGACAGTACTGCATACAACAATAAGTGTGGACATAGAAATGGATGATGACATAAAAAAAACAACATGTTGTGCCCTGCACAACATTATCAGATTGATTTGTTTTTGAGGATTCTTTAGATAGTGGGTCAAACGAGGGCCAACGGATGATTGTTTGTGGAATATTTTCTGGTAATAGTGTGAGAGAAATTCTCACTAAATATTTCTGTTTTGAGAAGGAAGATCTTTCTTGGCACCCTACCAAATATAGTTTTTCTATGAAACTTAAACTTATGTATTTTATGTAAATGAATACATAGGGGTCTATTCATGAAGCTGCCGAAGCATCTAGCCGTAGCTTCGGCCGATCCTTCGGCTAGCTTCGGCCCCAGGACCCCTTCAGTTCAGTAGAACCGAAGGGGTGCCGTACGGGCTATTCACTATAGCCCGTACAGCTCCCGAACGCGGTCGAGCCGAACGCATATGCATCAGCTCGGCTGAGCCGTGCTGAAAGCCAAAGCTGGCCGACAGCCTGCTTCTGACAGCTGGGCGCAGCCAGCCGTGATCTTACGGCTGGCTCTGGCCACTTGCAGAGAGATCAGTGTCCCTGGTTACCTGCTAACCAGGGACACTGATCTCCAAACAGCTAACTCTCCCTGGCGCCACAGGAGTCTCCTGCTCCCGGCCGCCAAGGAGAGAAACACTGCTGTTTCTTTTTTTTCTTTATTCTGACATGGAGCAATGTCAGAATAGAACAAATAAATAAATACATTTCCCATTGAAATACATTGCTACATTACTATTGGCTATTTCAATTTGCAATAGCCAATAGTAAACTAGCATTGTACCCGCCCTCTGCTGCAGTTCTCCATCAGGTCCATCAGCAGAGCGCGGGTACAATGCTAGTTTACTATTGGCTATTGCAAATTGAAATAGCCAATAGGAATGTAGCAATGTATTTCAATGGGAATTTTTTTTTCTATTCTGACATCGCTCCGTGTCAGAATAAAGAAAAAAAAGAATCAAACAATGTTTCTCTCCTGGGCGGCCGGGAGCGGGAAGCTCCCAGAGCGCCCGGGAGATTTTTTTTTTCGTTTTTTTTTTACGGCAGCAGAGCCGCCGGACAGTAGGAAACTATTGGGCGGAGCTAGCTGTCATTGCATCGTTTGCTATTTACCATATTTTTCGTGTATAAGACGCTACTTTTTCATAAAAATCTTTTTCTAAAAATAGAGGTGCGTCTTATACACGGGGGCCGCGGTTGTGAAAGTGCTGATACCACTGCAAACTAGCCTCACGGATTGCAGAGACAAGATAACAGTTCTCCTCCAGTTATAAATATTTTGAACCTGACGTGAGCTGTTGCTGGGGAGATCGTCTAGGCAGTGCCCAGAGCGGTAATGTCGGAGCATTCTGTGACCATAAAAATGTCAGAAAGTGAAAAACAACCGTTCAGGGCTGACCTCTCTAGCACTCTTCCCCCTCCCCCGCCTTCTAACAGTAACCCAGCTACCCACCTCTGAGGGACCGAGCAGAACAGCAGAGCCGAATGTCGCTCAGCGGCATTCGGCTATTCACTCACTGCTTTTCAGTATCTATAAGAATAGGCCGAACAGCAGTGAGTAGACTGCCGGATGTTCGGCTCAGCCGATCCAGATGTTGGATCGGCTGAGTCGAACTCCTTCTGCATTTTGGGTCGGCCCGAAGCCATGTGAAACAAGCCAATGTACGGCTGATTTCAGCCGATGTATGGCTGAAATGAGCCGTACCAGCCTGAAGTGAATAGCCGAACAGTGTTCGGCTCACTTCACTTGAGGTTGGTCATTATCTCGGCTGCCTGCGGCAGCTTAGTGAATAGACACCTAAATTGTTATTTAACAAATTCTTTTTTCCATATTAAAAATAGGAAACGTGCATATTTTCCAAAGTGTATATGAACATACAGGCTGAACTGCACTTATCATAAAGTCAACTTAAAGGAGGAGTTAAGTCCCAGCATATACTATCCTGTTATATCAGCATTGTAATAGGAATATATACTATAGTTGTTTTTTGAAAGGGATATTTAAAGCAATCAAAGTTTACTTTAAATATCCCTTTTATGTAGTGAGTGCTGCCTTCTATCGACCCATCATTTTCAACAACTTCCTAGATTCCCAGTGTGCTTTGCATCTCTTTCTCTGCTGCTTGATTTGATGCATTCTTGTTTTTAAAAGTCTACATATACCATAATGCATTGCTTCCAGCAAGCAAAGATTGGTACATTGTTCAGACATTTAGCTGTAGTTCAAAAGGCAGGCTTTGTGAATTGTGACACAAGGAAGCGCATAGTCACGGGTCTGAATGAAATTGTCAGTGCACTGAGATGATACATCCTATGGGCATCTTTTATAAGTACGTTTACAAACTTCTAGATCAATATGGATATTAGAAGTAGAATAGAACTTAGAGAAATTTAATATAGAAATACATATTTGTTTTTAGTTTTTTTTTTTTACAATAGATACCCTTTAACTTTCATTGCAAACACCACAGGTGCATGCAAAAAATAGAAATTTAATATAGAAATGCAAAATATTTTTTTTAAATCTTCACAACAGATCCAGCCTGAGTAGTGTGACCTGTCACCTGTCCACATACTGCAAAAAAAGACCATGGTCAGTAAAATCAGTAAAACCTCTTTATTTTATGGTTGGACAGATTGATTTTTACAAAAATGCAATGTCATTCTTTGTGCAAATTGGATAGCTCTGGCACTCACACATCAGGGTTGCATTGGACCTCTAGAGAGAGACCACTGCTTTGACATACTCAGCAAGGGTCCTTCTTTGCAGCATGATGGCAGGGGACAGGCTTCAATAGTCAGACTAAGGCTGCTGTAAACATAAAAAAAGATTAAACTTTTTCACAGCTTTGTTTAAATGCAACAGTTATGGTGTTAATCTCATTTACATACACATTTTCATTGGATGTTAATGTAATCATTCAAGTACACCTTCAGATAAGTTTTATATCCATTACACCATCATGTAATCAGCAATACAGAACACAAGAATGGTGTTAAATTAAAGGAAATGAGCTTTTAAATGATATACACAGTTATAATATTTCCAGGAGTTCAGTATTGCAATGAACTGATATTATAAAGGGTATGAAAATCAGACTCTGTAATCACAACAGCCTGAGCCCATAAGCATTGGTTTCCTTCAGGGCATCTCAGACTATGATATTATGTTGTAATAAGTGTACTATACTAGCTTATATGCACAGTTAGGTCATGCTAATATAACAACTGGAAGCCTGTAATGTACATTCTTATTGTAATGTATGTATATTTTTAAAGGGTGTGGAAAGTCAGACCCTGTAATCACAACAGCCTGAGCCCATAAGCACATTAGTTTCCCCCAAAACATCTCTGACTATGATGTTATGTTATGTTGTAAATGTACTGTACTAGTTTATATGCACAGTTACTTTATGCTAATGTAGCCCCTATTGAGTTGCTACACAATCGAATGTGTTCTGCCTGTGAATAGTGAATTGCTGCAGTGCAGTCTGTGAGACACATAGACTTCTGGGAGTTGCAGTGCAAAGCCAGAAAGAGACTCCGCTGTAAGGAACTGCTAATGCCAGGTCCGTATGGCATACTGACCTGGCCAGCTGGAAGCACTTTTGTAGGTCCGTATGCCATACGTCCTTGGCAGCGAAAGGGTTAATCCCCAGGAGGTTTTGCATTCAGCAGGAGGAGTGAGCTGAGCCGGAGTTTCCTGAGCTCGCTCAGTCAAGGGAGAGCCGGAAGACTGTGTAGATCTATGAGTGTTGCTGGCGTTGACTCAGGGGAGCTATAGACTCTGTGTGGACCTACCCAGTGTGGTGAGAACTGTTCAGTGCAGACCCGGAGAGAGGTCCGATTGCTATCCAAATCCTGCCGCCTTCACCTTCGTAACATCTCAAAAATACGCCCCTTCCTCACAAAAGAAAATGCAAAATTACTCATCCACTCCCTTGTTATATCTCGTCTTGACTATTGTAACTCCCTCCTCATTGGCCTGCCACTACACAGGCTATCCCCCCTTCAGTCTATCATGAATGCAGCTGCCAGACTCATTCACCTTACCAACGGCTCAGAGTCTGCATCCCCCCTCTGCCAATCCCTGCACTGGCTTCCACTCGCCCAAAGGATAAAATTCAAAATATTAACAGTCACTTATAAAGCCATCCACAACTCAGCCCCCGGATATATCTCAGACCTTGTCTCAAAGTATCACCCTAACCGTCCCCTCCGCTCATCCATCGACCGCCTGCTTTCCAGCTCCCTTGCCCACTCCTCCCATACTCGCCTCCAGGACTTCTCTAGAGTCTCTCCCATCCTCTGGAACTCTTTACCCCAACCTGTCCGTCTATTATCGGGACATCCCTAATATATATATATATATGATTAGATATTATTATTAGATATTTGTGTAATTGTTGTTTTGGATATGGATTTATAAAATGTGGATGTTTTGAAAATTATTAACAAAATATATTCTTAAAAAAATTTAAGAATTGCCCATAGAGGTGCATTAGAAAAATTGTCACTAGTGGTTTTGTCGCTGACACAAAACTAATCACTTTACAAACTGAGGCGTTAGCCATTCCATAGTAAATATTTATGCATTTTTTAGTGAAACATCTACCTAACATTTACTTTCTTGATTTTAATAATGCTGGTAGCTTAAATAAGGAAACATTTTATATTTTTCTATAGTAAGCTCCACTGTTTTTTTTACAAAACTTTGCATAATTGTAATTACGTTTAATTGATCATAAGACTTTAGAACAAGGTTGCACAGACATGATGCACAGTTCTTTGTACTTTATACATATTGTTAATTTTTAGGGAACACAATATTCTTTTCCCTTTTGAACTGATGGATCATTTTCTTTTTAATATAATTTCCATGATTCTGAGGCTAATAAAAGGTAATAAACCTTATAATGAGGACAGTACTTTATACTGATATTCATTTTGAACAGCTGGCCTCTAGAGATATAAGCTTTAAAAACATATGGCAAATTCATATCAGCTCATAACAATAGAAAAAAAATTAATTAAATTACAATTCAAAGTCTTTAAGGATCATTAGAACAGATAGACAAGCAGTCTTAGCATTATTATCCTCTAATTAAAGGAGTCATTTTGAAACACAACTAAACATGCAATAGCATACATAATAATTTTATTGTGGCAGATAACATACACATTGATTGCCATATATGACACAATATTCTGCAATGTAACAATACTAATTGTATAATGTTCTACCCAAATATATTTCAAGAATTTCTATAAATTCTGGTGCAAATATATAAATATGATGGTAATGTCTTTTGACACCCCTAAAGTACCAAGACATGTCTGGGTCTTAGATTGTTTGTGGAATGGCAAAAGACAAAAGTAGAATAGACATATCCATGTCCAGTCTGGTGATGCTGGGACTCGGCCTCCTCCATGTCCAGACCGGTGATGCTGGGAGTCGGCCTCCTCCACGTCCAGACCGGCGATGCTGGGCCCCGGCCTCCTCCATGTCTAGACCGTCCCTGTCGGCTGTCCGGCTGACCATCTCCACTGCTGGGCTGTCCGACCTTCATCCAATCTCCCGGCCTAGTCCTCCCTATCAGTGTGCAGCGGGAACCCCCAGCTTCTAGCCCTGGGGCGGCCGCTTCGGCTGCATCGCTGATAGTTCCGCCCCTGGGGCTGTCCTTGGCTGTGCCTGCACAGGAAAGGATGAGGAGGAGATAAAGAACCGGACAGGCACTGCCATGGACAGCTATCTGCAGGTCCCCAGCAGGCTGCCGAGGTCCCTGCAAGCGCGGGAACTCAGATGGCCACGGCTGTTTAAAAATGTAAAGGGCCAGTATCGGCCTTAAGAATCGGGACATTTTCATGAGTACAAGTACTTGTGAAAATGCCTGGTATCAGCCCCGATACTGACACTAGAATCGGGACATCCCTAGTTATCATTATGGTTTATTGGAAGTGTGAAAAAAAGGTTTTGCTAATGTGAAATGCTTGATATTACGTTGTTTTTCCATCCATCCTTTATAACTTATTTTTTGGGGCAATAGGTAGCAATGTACCTACTCCAAAGTAACCTGGGCCACAAGTGATTCCTACTAGAGTAAAAAAACTGGAAAGGTGTAATACTACCCCTTTTTAAGCTGTATTAAGCTGTAGGAGCCTCCGAAGAGTTTGAGTAATCTACCTTCTCTTATCCTACCTCAAGGTTTTTTAATAACATTTTTAAACTAAATCTATGAGATTGGATATGCATTCAGTCGAAAAAGCAAGTAAGAGAACTACTTGGGGGCAAGGTATTCCTGAAGAGATTTTCACTTGTAATTCTAAGGCGCTTATAGGTGAAGGCACTAAAGAGTTAAAAACTCAGGAAAATTACCCCAGTCTCCCATTTGCTGCTGCAGAGTGGATGTAGGCATCGCCAGGAGAGAGTCATCGAGCATGGCCCCCCTTCCCCGAGTAGGGTCACACCATTTTAAATGTTTTTATTTTGTTTCTACAATGTGATCTTGCTTACTAGAATATCTGTGCTTCAATTTAAAAATATTAAGTAGCTTTACTCCAGCTGTGTCAATTTATCTTATGTTGCCAATTTAAATATGATATGTTCCTGTATATATTCACCATTTTGCTGGTAGAAAAATGTAAAAAAAAAACAGGTACACCTTGCTGGATGCACCCCCTTTTTCCACAAGGAAACTGTGGGCATAGCCAAAGTAAGCCTTGGTCAAAAAACAGCAAAGAAATACACATTTCAATTAAGTACCAGGTTCAATCCGCAAATATAAATGTAAAATGGCATAGTATACATAACTACATAGATAGAAAACACAATAGACAAAACAAAGTAGTTCCCTCTGTATCCCAAAAAGACTAACTGACTGGTAACACTGAGCAGCCTGTAACTCTGATACAGCCTTCTACACAGCTACAAGGATTACAGTCTCACTCAGTGATGATCTCTGCAGACTTACTAAGTACTGCCAATTTATTTTAGCCTTAGGCCCTTCAGTCCCTCCCTGTAGCTGCACAGCCAGCTCAGTTGCATTGGAGGCTCCACCGGGGTATTAGACATTGGTGTCAGTGGGAATGGGGACTAAACTCCCCATTTATTGTACACCTCCTCCAGTATTATTTCTCATTCCCACTGATATCAATGTAAGAAGGGGCTTTTTTCCCTGTGTCCTTACTTGTATTTGTGTTAATGGGACTTAGGACTAAAGCTCCAGTGTGTTATTGGTGTCAGTGCTAGTCGTACTGACACCGCTTCCTGCATTGGTGTCAGTGTGACTAAGGACTAAAGCCCCCCCCCCCCTTCAGTGGGCTAACTTACCTCCTGTTTCATATCTATTGGGCACCACTAATTCCAGATTTTTACTTCAGTGTTGAAACTATACGGCTCTTGTCAGGCAGAGATCACTCCATTGAGGACTACATGAGAACAATGAGTGATGGCTTGGTCCTGGGGCAAAAGCATTGACAAGTAAAGTTTAAGAGCCTTCTGCCAGCCATCCCTTCTTAGCCTAGGTCCTGGTTGCTATGGAGGGGTGGTAAGAGGGCTTAGAATATAAGGGACCGGAGACTGCACTGTACTGAAAGAGCCACTGTCAGCCGGGCTTGTACAGTTTGATGAACCTTGTACATAATAAGTATGAAGGTCTGCTGGTAAAACAGAGACACTGGTCATAGGATATGCTGAAAACTGTGCAGCACTAAGTCTATGCAGTAGCCAGCTTCAATAGCCAGTGGAGCCAAGGCCAGCACCAGGTGTGTGCATGCCTGCATACATGCTATGAAGTATGCATGTGCAAAATATATAAAATGTTACTTCAGTTTTTAGTATATCCTTGAATATGTTTGTTTTTGAGCCATGAGTATTACTTTAATGCTTGACAAAATCTTAATGTTTCATGCTTACGTGTGAAAAATGGATTTTGCTGAATATATTTCAGCAGGAATAGTGGATTCATTTCGCTAGAATAATAAAAGATCATTTCTTCTTGCTTGCTGTGGGTCATAGCCCTTCGCACATTGATCTTTGAACATTAAAGGTCTGAATAAGAATTTCAATTACAAGGATAGTTATCCAATTATCTAACAAGCCTATTCTCTAGCTGTATGCAATTAAAGTGACTCTGTCATTATTTTAAAAGTTGAAATGCAGTCCTCCCTGAAAAGAAAACAAATAATACTCACCTGTCCTGCTCCCTGTGACACCAAACTCTTTTGGATTAAAAAACAAAGCTTGCTCCAAGATTTTGTGCATGCAGCCCTCTGGGACTTTCCGATGTCACTATCCTCTGCTGCATGCTGTAATTTCCTCTGCCAGCCCCTGTAGTCCTGTAGTGATATAGGGGCCACCAAAGGAAACAAGCATGCACTTTGGGGGACCAGGAATCCAACACACCCAGAAGTGTGTTGGATGCAAAAGGCCTTTGAACAAGCTTTGCTCTTCAACTGAGTATGGTGGTGCGGGTAGTGGGACAGCAAGAGAATTGCTTTTCAACATTTAAACATTTAAACATTTTTAAAAAAAGGTGTCCATCATATCGAGGTTGATTTACTAAACAAATAAAGCTTCTTCACTTAGCAAGATAAATGGTTATGCTCAAAACACAACAAAATACAGTTATAAATTAATATAAAATAAAGTATGTAATGTGTTTTTAAGTGCAATAAGCCAAAGTATGATTTTTACTTGGAATCAATATCTTGTAATTCCTAACACAGCATCCTTTAAACTGGGATAGGGAGGGGCCACACTAGGAGTCAATCAGATGTGCTACAGTGTAAATGGGCTGACAGGAGTAGAGCACAGAGTGATTACCTTATCAGTGTGTTGTTGTTCCTTTACTGAACAAATACAGGTTATGGGCACTTGGGTAACTGGGCTGAATTGCTTAACTGCAGTAGTAAAATGTCAGATGATAAAATAGCTTGGTGTATGCATTTGAACTGTATTTTTAACTGTCTTCCTGGAGTTTAGGCATAAACTATTATGACTTTGAATAGATAATAATGTGCAAGAGAATAAGAAAAAAAAATAGATAGTGTGCCTACATTTGATTGAAAGATACAATGAAAACAACTTCAACTTTTTCACCAAGCTAACATTTACTTTGCAAACATGGAGTAAACAAACTGTACACTTTAGAAAGTGAACATCCACTTTGATAAGTGAACAGTCTTTACTCCTTTAGTAAATCAACCCCTATGAGTGCTGATTTGCACAGCCTCTTAAACGTAGGAGTCCCTATTCCACACTCCTGGTGGATGTGCTTGTTTTTTTATGGGGAAAGCATGTTGGCCTCTTATATTCTATTACTTTGGAAGCAATTTCCTTCACATTTTAATGTCTCACTAGAGAATTATTTCCTATTTTACAGCCAAACAGCTGTTTTTTTCTGGAATATATAAAGCACTTACAAAATGTTGTTTTGCCTACTTATTATTTCAATCTAATTCAGATGTTTTTTACAATATAGTTTCCTTCACTAACTATCTCCCATTTCTTACGTTTTCTTTATTTTTGGACATGCCTAATTGAATGGCATAAACTTGCAATGTTGGTTATACCTTCAGCCCCTGATGTTTATGTGTTTTCCAGCTATACTGTTCCAGCCTCCAAAGATGAACATTATAGAGAAACAATTAAATGAGTTTATCATGTGATTGCATTCATTGTATTTCTTGTAATTGTATCAACTATTCAGGAATAGTGTCCATGCAATATTTAACGACCATTTATATTTGTACTTAGTCCATTTTTTATTTAGGTTGGAGGATCATAGATCACGGAACATTAACTTATTTCACATAGGACCATGGTAATTTAGTTTGACCCGTCTGCAGATAAGCAAATAGGTCTAATATCTCTATGTCACTGTATTCCCTGCAAGTGCATATTTGCCTAAAGGTAGAAAATCTTTTGGATTACTTTTGTAAAATGCAGAAACTGTTGGTTCTTTAGCTTAATCAGAAACAAATGTAACATCCAACCTCCTAGGTACTAAATACCACTGGCACAAATCCCCAGCCAATAACAGGTTCAGGTACAAGACAGCCAGTGCAGGTGTAACAATGAACATTTTTCATTTACTGGGCCAGCTGTTGGCTAAACCATACAACCTCTAAGGCTCTTTACAAATCCACATTGTTGTTGCAGATGACCCATATATGGTGGTACTGTGCACTGATCCAAGCATACAGGAGATAAATTATTAAAATAAATAGTAAAATCATATCTTTCTCCCTCCCTTTTGACCCGTGAGAGGTTTTGTTCCATAAGACCTCAATCTCAGAGAGAAGAAGTCTAATTCTAAAATATTGGAAATCATCAACACCGCCCCTCAGTGGGTGAATGGTTGTTGAGGGTTTCAAAATCAGTTTAATGGAAGAAATCAGAATTATTAAACAACCCAATTTTAAGACCTTTTTGGGGTATTATTAGTGATCAGAGGGTCAGCATATCCACTATGACACTAGTGAGGGAATCACTCCTTCCATATGGTGATTAGATTCATACCTGCATTGCTGAATAGCTTATTCTACTGAATACAAATTAGAAAGTTTAAGGATATTTAAATGTATGTGTCATGGGCCTGAGATGAGGAGAAGGCCTCCCTTGCTTCTCTTGTCCCAACACCCCTGGTAATGGTGGACAGAGGGTGATGGAACGGAAGAGGGGCATGAGTGCCTGATGAAGTAGATACACCTGGAGATGCAGGTGGACCAGTCTGAAGGAGGATGAAGACGGTCACTTCCTGGGAGATGATGTCAGCGATCAGTGAAGCTGGCCCTGGTGCATAGCAGAGCCGAAGTCAGGAACAAGCCGGGTCACAATCAGGCGGGCAGCGAGGTAAAGCATCAGCAGACAGTGGCAGGGTCAGGAGCAGGTTGGATCATTAACGTGTTGGCAAAGCAGTGCAAAATCAGTATGCAGTAGGGAGGTCCAGAGCAAGCCGAGGTCAGGGGCAGGCAGCAATCAGCCAAGAACAAGCTGGGTCAATATCAGAAATACCAGGATCAGGAACACAGGAAGCAGGGTACAAGCTGATGAACTCTCCGCAAAGGAAAGATACAGAGCTGATCCTTAAATAGTCAGTCTGGTGCCACTGTTCAAATGGGTGCAAACACACGAGCGTGTGCATGTTGCAGTGCACACACATTTGCGTGCAGGCTCACGAATATGATCAATCCTTCCACCGCAACAGCGCACACGTGTTTGCACATGTGCACAAAAATGTGCAGAACGAAGACAGGCAACCTTTCTCTGACAGTATGTTTCCTTCCCCTCCCCTTTTTTTTTGCTTCAGTGGGTATTGCTATGCTTCTATGTAGGCAAACATTTTTGAATAATAATAATAATAATAATAATACAAAATATAGGATATTGAGGTGGTAATGCTCCAAATACTTTAGGTCTCTCTGTATCATTACACTTTGCATTTCTCAATTTGTTGTGTATAAGTCTGAAAATGTTTCAGAAATCTAATAAAAATGTTAACAAATAATAATGTAAAAAAAGGTGCACACCACCAAGTGGCTGCAGTGCCATCCATAGTGCCATCTGCAGGCTTAATGCTTTTTTTGTCAATTAAGTCTCTAGCCTGTATGTGATTACAATGGCATAGCTGAATACTCTGGTTTCATATCTTCAGTGCGACTGGAGAGCCACTGGACTCCCTAAGTATCAGCTTGTATCTGTCAGTAGCATGGCACCTTGTGCTAGGCAAAGGTAATATACACTGAGTGGCCAGATTATTATGACCACCCTATCAGTACTTCGTTGGGCCACGAGATGTCTCCACGAGATGACTTTGTTGGGCCGCCTCGTGACTCCACGAGATGTTGAAAGGTGATGCGAGGAATCTGACACTGCACTGTTGCCCTTCTGTTGTCTTGTACCAGTCTTGCCACTCTCCGTTCTGCCCTAACATTGACTAGTCGCTGACGGCCACAATTCGCACGTTCAAGCCTAGATTTTCGGCTGACAGTCCAGTCTTTAAACACTTTAACAATGAGCCCCTCTTGAACATTTAACGAATTCTGCTGTTTTGCTGATACTCGCTCCATGGCTCCGAGCGCCAACAATCATCCCACGTTCAAAGGCTGTTAAATCTCGTTGTTTACCCATATCTTCAGAAAAAAATCACTTCTACTGTCATGGTAAACAACCTGCTTCCCTATTTATAATGCAGCGCAAAATTATAGCTAATTATAGCTAATTTGCCTACAAACGTCAGGTGGTCATAATAAACTGGCCACTCAGTGTACAGACTGAGGTGGGGAAGAGGTTAAATGTTTGCCTTTTGCTGCCATCCACTACCTATTCTGTTTTTGTTAAGTGTGTCTCCACAAACTAGCAGAACACTTTCCTTTCTGGTTGGCAATAACATATAATCATACAGTTTTTTAAAGTGTAACTGCACTTTCACTAAAAAGTTTAGATTTAAACTGGTCCCAGCAGCCTCAAATAACATGATGTATTACCTTTACTGAAAAGAAGTGCTGTTTCAGGAACATTGCATGCAGCCTTTGGGCTGCAAGAACATTCTGCTGTGCTCTAAAGAAAAACACTGCTAGGAGACAATTTCAGTTCAATGCAGGTGTTCCATCTCCATTCAGCACCCTCTGGTGGTGGCCAAAAACAGCATGTTCCATGCTGCTGTAAGCTGTACATTATTTTAATAGACCGCACGGATAAGTATAAAGGTATTATGATTAGTAAACATGCAGTACTTTGATTGGTACCGGTTTAGGATTTCTAATACAATCTCTGAGATTAGGGCTAGGGAAATTAACAATGAATTCCTCGATTAATCGTTAAACTTTTTGATCGATTAAAATTATTTTGATCGAA
Source organism: Nanorana parkeri (assembly GCF_000935625.1). Lineage (NCBI taxonomy): Eukaryota > Metazoa > Chordata > Amphibia > Anura > Dicroglossidae > Nanorana > Nanorana parkeri. Next base: position 348,107 of record NW_017307267.1, on the reverse strand, counting down.
AATGAAAAGACTCACATCTCCACCGGGTTCGCGTCGGAGATCTGGTGACGTCACGGACATCAACGTCACCGGACTCCTCCCCCCTTCCCCAAGTGGCTCCGTCGGCTAACGAAGGGAAGGGGGGAGGAGTCAGGTGACGCCGATGTCCATGATGTCACCGGACTCTTCCCCCCTTGTTAGCCGACGGAGCCACTTGGGCCGGTGAGTTTGTCCAAGAAGCACCAAGCTTCTGTCTTATCTTAAACTTATATATATGCACTATGTGGCTCTCCATTAACCCCCCCCC